>NC_034410.1:65278770-65384669 GCF_002078875.1 Numida meleagris
AGATCAGGTTGGTCAAGCAGGACCTGCCCTTCACAAACCCATGCTGGCTGGGCCTGTTCCCCTGGTTGTCCTGCAAATGCTGCATGATCTCCCTCAGGACAATCTGCTCCATAACCTTCCCTAGCACCGAGGTCAGGCTGACAGGCCTGTAGTTCCCCGGATCCTCCTTATGACCCTTCTTGTAGATGGGAGTCACATTGGCAAGCCTCCAGTCTTCTGAGACCTCTCCATTTGACCAGGAATGCTGATAGATGATGGAAAGCAGCTTGGCTATTACCTCCGCCAGCTCCCCCAGTACACTTGGATGGATCTCGTCCGGCCCCATGGACTTGTGGCAGTCCAGGTGGAGTAGCAGGTCTCAGACCATTTCCTCCTGAATCACAGGGGGTTTATTCTGCTCCCCATCCAAGACTTCCAGGTCAGAGAGTAGAGTACTCTGAGGATAACTGGTCTGACTTTTAAAGACAGACGTAAAAAAGGCATTGAGAACCTCAGCCTTCTCATTGTCCTCAGTGGCCACGTTCCCAGTTGCATCCAGTAAAGAATGGAGATTCTCCTTGGTCCTCCTCTTACTGTTAATATATTTGAAGAAGAGTTTCTTGTTTCCTTTAATCCCAGCAGCCAAGCTTAGTTTGAGCTGGGCCTTTGCCTTTTCTAATTTTCTCCCTGTATGTCCTAACAACCTCTTTGTACTCTTTCCGAGTTGCCTGTCCCTTCTTCCACAGGAGGTAGATTCTCTTTTTCTCCTGGAGCCTCAGGAGAAAAAGAGTTCCTCCACGCCGTTCCTCCACGCCGGCCTCCTTCCCCGCCGGCTCATCTTGTGGCTCATGGGGACAGCCTGTTCCTGCGCCTTCAGGACTTCCTTCTTGAGGAGCGACCAGCTTCCTGGACTTCTTTACCCTCCAGGACCAAATCCCAAGGGACCCTCCCTACCAGTCTCCTGAACAATTCAAAGTCTGCCCTCCTTCTATGCAGTAGAAAATGGATTAACCAAGATGGGCTTTCTGTGTCACGCATTCAGGAGTTTCATCCAAAATGGTACACTTTTCTCCTCTGTAATGACAACAGAATGGACATCCATTTAAACACATACTTGTATCAGGCCATGTACTGACTCTATGCAGAATCCAGCAGGGACTCCCAGGAAAAAGTTTCCGGAGTGGCTTCAAGCTACTTGGGATGAAGTTTGCCTTTTTCCATTCCCAACATCACCTCTGCTTTGAATACCTGGGGATGTTTCTGGTTGCCTGCTGGCAAAAAGGCACTGGAAAGAAATTTGTTAAATTAGCACTTCTCACTGCCAGAAAACTTTTTGACTGCAAGGTGGAAATGTGAGAAACCTCCCACTCTGCACGTGGGGCTAGCGTATTCAGCAGCTATGCTTCACTGGAAAAAATCTGCTGTAATTCTAAACAGAAACCACAGAGGTCTGACAAAGCCCATAGGAGACTCCTGGAACTTTTAACCAAATTGTTATTGTATTTCTAAGCTGTTGGACTTTCACTGTTAGACTGCATTATTCTTCAAGTAAAGGCCCAATCCTGACATCCAATGAAACTTCCTCTGAGTCAGATGGGATGGCCAGAAACGTACAGTGGATATAATAGGATCTCTACAAAAAGGGATATGTAGATATATTTGTGGGACCCCATTTTTCCAAGCAGAATTTCGCACCCACTTTTCAATCAGTATTTTCTTCTGGCAAATTTCTGACAAGTGCAAACTTCACCAAGGAAAAGCAAAACCTCATTTAAAAATTAGGTATTACATTTCCAACTATAAATAACTAGCTTATCTGTATTGTCTTTTTTTATGATAGGAGAGGATGGTTGGTATCTTCCTTTAGATTCTTCCCCTAGGCATCTCAGTCTTCAATACAATTGACATGATCACGCTTACTCCAGGTTGTGGCACCCACCCTGGCTTAAGAAAGGACTGTAGCCCTGGACTTGACACCAGATCTGGTGCAGCAAACACAGTGGCCCATCTTTAGCCTGTTCCGAGCTCTCAGGGAACTTTGAAGCAGGCTGTCTCTCAAGTTCAGAGACATAATCAACAAGAATTATGGTAACCAAAACACTGGCTGGCACACTGAAAAAAAAAACCAACATAGATACGTAATTTCATGAACAAAAACTTCATTGTAGTCATTTAAACAGTGTGCCTGTGAACCATGAGGTTGGAAGCAAACTACTTCAGTCAGTGGAAAGACTTTCATTAAGCTAAATGGCTTTGTATCAAGCTTTCACTGGATGGAGCTCTAAAAAAAATTTCCTCCAGAAGTCCTGGAAACTATTTTAGTCTACTCGAGATGTAAGGAAGGAAACTAGAAAACAATAGTTGGCCACACCAGCAGAAGATGCATAAATACAAGCAATTGAAATACAGTATGAGTTAAAAATATGTTAGTATAAAGCTAAACTATGATCAGTATGCCTAACTGCAGCTTTTAGACTGCTCTCCAGTGGCTATTCAGCTGCACTGATCCATAGCACTCTGGATGGAAGTCCAACATGCTTTGTAGTGTTTAGTAAAGGCTAGGCAGGGTATTAATAAAACAGCAAATCATACTTGGATTTCTAAAAAGATTTAAAGAATAAGGTATAAAACACAAGCCACCCCACTTCTGTTAAAAGCAGTATTTATTTTTTAACCTCTTTTCCCCTAAGAGCACTGAATTAGTTTGCCAAAAAGATGTTGGTTGTATTTGGAATTTAGATATCAGCAGTTATAATTTACTTTTAGTTATTTACTAATTGATGTGTGCTCATATTAATATAACAAAAACATTCAAATCAATGTAAACAATGTGCCTGAGTGATTCATTCTTTCACTCTGCTAGTTTTGAAACCCACTTTAACACTAGCCACATCTTTTTTTCCAGCTAGAATAGCAGTGATTTATATTGCTGCATTAATTATGTGAGCCTTTAAACTGTGGTTTGGAAAACATTACATATCTGAGGTATTTTTGCAAATTAGGGGATTAATAACAAGACCTGTTTTTTTTTTTTTCTAAAGTTTATTTCTTAAGTGGAAACTCTGAAAGAACTCTGAAAGGAGCGTGTGTGAGAGGGAGAGCTGAACCAGGCCTGTGCGTTTGTGTGCATTCCTCCCCTTCATCTTTCCCCTATCTTCTCCATAGCAAGATACCAATCATGTTGCGAGTCTTGTCAACTGTGTAATGGCTTACACCTATTTACTTGCAGGATTGTATCCTGCAACTAAAACCTAGTTCTCAAATACTAAAGCAGAACATGTATGTATCGACAGATGCATTCAGTCACATAAACAAAAATAATACCCCCCCCCCCAGCACTCAGAAGGGGGGGCTGAGACCAGATGATCTTTGAGGTCCTTTTCAATCCAGGCCATTCTATGATTCTATGAATAGTTTTCTGCCTCTTTACCATTCAAATAAAGATTGCCTGCCTTACTGGAAGCCAAAGTACAAACTATGTTTTAGTCAACTAAAAATTACTGAGCTTAACAGGGCAACTGAGTAAAATTTAACAGCCTGTGACTTACAGGTTATGCTATATGATCTAGTTCCTTTCAGCCTAAAATTCTACAAGCCTAAATTGAATGTAAGCCCTGAATATTTTTTTTAAATTAGAACACTGGTGAGACTGGAGGGGACTATCTAACTTCAGCCATGCGTAGGTGTGGATGGACGAATGGCTGTATTTTCGTTGGGTCAAAGACTGCCCTTCTACATTGTATTTGGCTTCACTTTTAAAGTGGCTGAATATCCAGTCCAAATACAAATTGGCCCAGAGTTAATTTCCACTTCCTATCCTTCCTTCTGCTGAAACAAATAAAAACTGGGATTCAGCTTGCAGGATTCCTGGCTTCACGGGCAGGATCTGCAAGGCCATTTGTTAACCGAAGAATGCAATACTTGAGGAGCATGCAAGATGCATCCAAAAAATTATTTGAGATATTAATTTGACTCAATACCTCCAGTCAAGAAAGCTAATAATTATTTTCAAGTAACTGTTGTCGGACAGTTCTGCAATTGTTTAATTGCTCATATGCTGACTCAGGAGAGAGACCTGAGAGACATTTCAGAGATCCCAACAGAGAAGAACATGAGAATAGATCAAAGCAAGTATTGGAATACAGACTGTATTAGTTTCAAGTGCATCTTCCAAGTCCAACTGACACAGCAAAACTCCTGGCAATAATGATACGTGCCTATTAAGTAGTCATCGAAACTCAGGTTCCTACCTTGGTCTGGTCAGCTCTTGAAATCTCATTTCCAATTCCTTTGCCCAAAGACTGTGGAGGACTTACTGTGTGGCAGACATTAAGTGTCTAATTTGGCCAAAAGGCAGAACTCTCCCAATGAAAAGTCTGCTCTAAAGTCAATGAGATACCTCATTCATGAAGCACTTCATTCATGACTGATCCACCTATTTAGTAATAAACAAGTGAAGAAAATGTTTGAAGACTTGTTATCCATTGCTCAAGCTGATACATGTCCTCTACTGAATACTCTGTTTTGAAAACTTCTTAATCATAACTGCTATCATATCACACTGAGGGTGTTTTAAACTACACCTAATGCTTCCCTCAGTGCGGATTTCTTTGTAAAAATCAGTGTCGGGTCATATTTTACATAATCCACCTAGAATTATCAGGAATCCCTTCAGGAGTAAGTCTTGTGATTCCAACAGAATATCTCCCAGTTACTGGGGAGATATTACTATACATTTTTTCCCCAAGTGGAAAGTTGAAAACTTTCAAGACTTGTCAGAAAGATAAGGCAGCTGCAATTTTTAGCATGGAGAGAATGCTAAAGCTTTTAGTGCTCTGCATAATATTATAAGGGAACAGAACAAAAGAGCTGGAAGCTATAGTATAAGCAAGCTACAATTTTGGAAGCTTAGTAATTTCTAGCACTGGAGAATGTGTTTCTACCCTGGCTGCAGCATACCAATCAGTGAATTATCTGCATGCAGAGTTGAATTCAGGCCAGTCTTATCTTCTTTACAGCTATCACTGAGTAGCAGCAAGTAGGTAATATCCTTCCATTTCCCGATTTTCATCTCCAGACTGTATTCCCTCCCTCCTTGCACTGCTATCTCCTTCCACGCAAACAACCAGCACTCCCCTGTGCCTGCACTCTTCCTCCCATGTCATGAATGAGGCACCTACCTTGTCCTGCAGCCTGCTGATTTGGGATGTCAATATTTGAAGTTCCCTGGTAAGAAACCACAAATCCCTGTTCTCCATGGGAAAATCCAGCTTGCGGTACTGCATGGAATGGACATTTATTGTTCATTAAATCCATCTTCCACCCTCAGTGCAGATCAGTTATTCCAGCCATGACTGCCTTGCCTGTTAATAGACAGAGGATCTGTGGTTGTTTCTGTGCTATGGTCTCTCCGCTGCTCTATCACTGGTGAAAGAGAAGTTTGTCCTAACATCTAACCTTAATGCTCTTTGTGCTGTTTAAATGCTTCCCATGCTAATCTGCGAAAATGGAGGGAAGATATTATTTCCTTCTTCATTGCAACAGCCTGTTATGTCTTCAGTCTTTTATCACATTTTCCCTATTTTAGGCTGAACAAATTCAATTCTTTCAAACATTTCTTAGAGATTTTGTTTTCTAGACCTGACTATCTTCAGTGAAGATAATTCAGGAAACCACAACTCATGCAAACCACACTGTAGTAACATTTCCAAAACCAAGTTCTCATCAGTCTTTCCTAATGCCAAGCAGAGCAAAGGATCACGCTGTGTATATTTCAAATTGTACCTGTATTTCTGGAACACAGCAGCATGTCTTCCTGCCTTACAACACCATGACACATTGTTTCTCATACAGTATATTGTCAGCATGTTCTCCCCAGCCCTTTCTACAGAAGCGTCCCTTGCAAATCACTTGTTGCCCTGCATTTTTGTCTGATGAATTCTGCCTGAATATCACATCTTGCATTTACTAAATATGATCCTATTTTTTTTATCCAGACCATCACTGCAATTTGTTGAAGTTGCTTTGAATTTTTAACTTCCCCAGTAATGAACATCCTCTACTCCACACTTCACTTTCATTTGAACACATACTTTTTAGGGTTGCAAATTTGTTACGCATATGTAACACAACGGAAAGCACAGCAATGACAGCAAGGTAGCAAGGTCCTAGGCCACAGCAAGTGAGAATTTACTCAAAGCTGGCGACACAGAAATAAAAGAAAGAAGCTGCTTGCCTTCAGAAGGCCTCAGATGTACAGGGATCTCCAACAAAATACCCTTACCTTCCCTGGCAACCCTTAACTGAGGTCTGGGAAGGGGTGGATCTTGGCTCCAACTATTCCAGTCACTCAGACACATTGTTTGCACCTGAGCTCCCCTGGGTTGGCCCTGCCTTCCCACCAGGTGCTCAATCACTGGTTCAGGCCGTGACTTACCATTTCCACTACAGATTGTATTGAATATTTTTGGTTCTAGGGCTGATCCCTATCAAAATCCAGTCAGTACAGTTTTCTAGTTTTGATGGTCAGCCACTGAAAACTGCTGTTCAAGTGTAGATTTCTACTAGGGAACTTCCGGTGCTATGCTGCTAATCTTTGCAAATCATTTTGACTATTGTGTAAGATGACAATAACTTCACTTTTACTCCAAAAGCAATACTTGACTCTAATTTCAAAAAAGTGCCAAGAAATCCATCTTTAAATCTAACTGGTAATACATTAAATATATAAATGAATACAGCTTCAACTTCAGTATCTGTTTGGTCAAACTGTTGTGAAGTCTCATAGGATCCCTGAGGTTTGTGGGTACTGATCTACAAGAGTTGGTGTATCTGTAATTTGCAATATCAGTAAACAATGTGCGACTAATGATTTCATTTTTAAGAGAGCTCGGAGGATAAACTGGAGACCTGACTTTCAAGATTACAACTAACTGAGACTGAAAAAGAAGTGAATATAAAATATCTAAATTCTGTTAAAAATCAAAGCTCTGTGTAGTTAGCCATGAATAGACTAGGAACCATAATGTTTGGAAGAAATATGTAGCAGCTTCTATGTGTGTTATGAGATAGCTCTTGATATATGTGCAGGAACATATTTTTTTCTTAATTTAAAAAACACACATTGTTCAGCATAATCCTTTCTATTTGCCCTTGGGAATAGTACTGAGATAAACTATTCTGCTTAAATCAGAATTTCATTGCAAAACAATGTGTCAAACTCAAAACCTCAGAGAGTAGATTTTTTTCCTCCCTCAAAATATGCCTTGCCTTTTAAGAACCACTTTGCAGGAATATCAACCCTTACAGTATTCCACTTTTTATCCACATGCAGTTTGAAAAACATTAAAGTGAGTGGTGTAGCAAATTGAAATAATGATATTGCAGATGCAAGCATTAAATGTGGATTTCCTTTTTATGGAGTCGAAGAAGCAAGCTGCACTGAAAAAATGGGAAAAAAAAAAAGAAAAGAAGGTTAAGTGGGAAGTATTGAAATGCTGTGGGTATCGGTGTAACACAAGACCTTAACCTAGACAGAGAGATTTTGTATAAGCATCTTCTGAACAGTGTAAGTGAATTAGTAGCATATGATCAATTTTCTAGACTAAAATAGCTCCTAGTGAGGCCAACAGCTGTAAGGCTGGTGGTCTTAGAATCCAAAAATGACTTTTGGAAATGGAAATAACTTAGAGACCTTAAAAAAGTACTCTGCACTTAATTAAAACATTAATAGATTTAAATCCAAATAAATGCTTAAGGAAAGAGAGACAAAAAGAAGTACCAGACCTATTTTCTTTTTAGAAAGCAGTCTTTCCTACGTACTAAGATATTTTTACATTGTATTTTATCTGAAAGTCTTACTACGGAGCGTATAATCTCAGGTGATTCATAGCAAAGATCTAAATCATTTCATAAAGGATACAGGTTGGTTTCTGTTCCACTAATTCTCTTCCTAACAGTTCTCAGCGTGGTTAGAATTGTGGTAGGAGATGGACATACAACACACAATCTCTTCGGGAATCCCAACACCAATGAATGAATGTGGAAATGCTGGATCTGCTTCTTTGAAGGGGCAGAGAGGTTAGGTTTTAAAAAGCAGCTGGATTGTCTATACTAGTTGAAGGCTTCCAGAGGAAGAAGATAGACCTTTGAGGACTCCTGTTGTTTATTGTACAAAACTACTACCATGAGTCATTGCTGATAGAACTTCTCAATTCAGGTCTATTTTACCTGCCATACAAATTTCATATTTATTTATTTTTGTACTTTAAGTGCAAATGGAAATGTTATGCACTAGATCTTATTATTTCAAGATTGATGCTAGAGCAACATTAAAGATGAAACTGAAATTGCAGTATAGACAGAACTGTTCCCATGGTGGGGAAAAATATTTTCTTATACTTTGGCATGACACTTGCGTCCCTCCCTATACAGAGGTGCTGAGTTGGTGGGAGATGTTGTTCACAGGTGTTAAAAGTTCTTGTCTTCTTCCAAGGGGACACATCCTTTCGTTGTTTAGGTTCAAGGGATGCCACAACACATGATAATGTGTACAGATATCTCTGCATGGGGATGGGTGTTGTGGAAATTCAGCTAGCACGAAAGAGAGGAGGTGTGTTGGCAGAACTGTGGGAGCGTTCTGCTCTCTCTCAGCAGTGTAAATTACCGTTTTATAGTTTGTTTCAGTTCTTGTTGTCTGTGGCACTAGTAGTATCAGTATGTCTCCCCTGTACTATTGAGTAACCTAAAAAAAAAAAAAAAATTAAGCTAAAACCAGAGCCATTGAAACCTCTGCTAATGTGGAGTTTTTTAAGATGATATTTAAAGTGGAATTTTTTAAAATTATTTTCTTTTCAGGTTTTGTTTGCTACTGTAATAATTTGCTCTTACTTCCTATGTCTGACCTGGGAAGAAACAGAGCTAAGACACAGTCAGTGATGCCATACTTCACATCATAGGGTAGTGGCTAAATTCCAGCTTGCAGAATAACGGCAGAATGGATTCAATTGCTACGTGATCCCACCAGAGCTCATAGATACCTAACCATGGACACCACAAACATAGAGGTGTTCCAAACTAATGGCACAGTGGAAAACCTTGGTGCTAGGTGTCTTCTTGGCCAAGCAAAGAATGAGCTAGAGACACTGGCATTACAGATCACTCATCCTCACTTTCCCATTCTACCACAGAAATAACTCTCCTTCCATTATTTCTTTCCTACCTTCCTTTTGTTACTCCATTTCAATTGCAATTGAGCTTCCAAAAGTACATCCAAGTTTTAAAACCAATCCTAAGATATTTATGTCAAACACTCCCGTTTCTCTTTGCCCACAAATTTCTCTCTGTAAATACAGGTGTTGTCATGTTTTTTTTTTCTGTCTCCAACCATTCCGATTTCTTGAAAAATAAAAGTAGCTTTGCTAGAGTGAATGGTAGTTTCCCAGTCACCTATGGGAGTGGTGAGTATTGAAGTTGGATCAGCAAAACCCTGACAAATGAGAATTTCCCTTATCTCGCAAACAAGACATGGTTCCAAAAGCAATATATGGACAATGCAATACTTCTGAAAGTGGGCTCACTCTGGTATGTGATATAAAGGACAATATCTTAAAAAGTAGCAAAACACAGATAAGATTAATTTGCTCATTTCCTGGGAATTGCACTTTCACTGAAAAATAATCGGGTTGTTTTGAATGCTTGGAGATAAAGTCAACACTCCCACCTGCTGGCCTCTTCTAAGAAAGTTTTCTGTTTTTTTTTTTTTGTTTTGTTTTGTTTTTTGGTGTGTGTGTGTGTGTTCTTCTTTTTCTTTCATGTAATTTTTCCCCTTTTCATTTCGTTTTCCCTTTCCCCCTCCCTTTTTTGTTTCTCTTTTCCTTTTTTTCTTTCTCTTTTCAAATTAAAATTCCTATTTTCCATCAAAAGTTCTACAGATTTATACAAGTAAAAAGAACTGCCTTGGCAAAAATATAGTTTTGGAAAATGCACATCCTCAGAATGTTTGTTCTTTTCTGACACCTGTGAAATAGCTTACAGGTGATTCCCCATTGTGAGTAGAGCAGTTTTCACCCAATCATTGCATTGTGATAAAACAAGAAACAACAAAGAACTAAAAATATTTTCAGAATAAGATAAATCATCCTTTGGCTCATTTTTTTTCAAAATCATTCTACTAATGTGAAAATTCCACTTGTCATTCTCTGTGAGTAAAGAAAACAATATAATTTGGGAAATATATTTATTTTCCATTTAGTGACAGTCAGGATCTCCCATTCTTCCTCATGCATGGTTCCACTGTGTCTCTAATTTATTCTTAAGGAACACTGGCAAATTTGAGTAACACTCCCTGCCTGAAGAAGGCTGGCAGAACACAGACTCCATCCAATCTTAGTTATTTATTTGACCCCTTAGTTAACCCCAGTGACTTTGTTTTCCCTTGCAAATAGACAAATCTCATGCAAATATGGGCTATAAAGAATGTAAGGCCCCACAGGAATTAATTGTTTCCATTACCTCAGAGTCATCTGTTATGAATACATGCACATTCATGATGTAGCAAGTTGTCCAAGCTGCAGACAATGAGTAATTCTTATTAAGAAGCTCAGCTCAGCAGAAATCCATTTTGCCAACTAATATATGCAGGATATCTCCCACACACCTCCTTGTGTACTGCTCTTAATGTTTTGCTTGTAGTAATTCTTCTGTGTTTGGCTTTTCTTCACGTTTGGTCTGAAAGCCAGTAAAAATACTGAGATATTCTTTACATAAGGGAAACAGTATTTTACCTCAAAGCACTTTAACTATTTTCACTCTTTTATTTCCCTGTTTCTGTACTACTTACAAAATTATAGATTATTTTTAGAAATGTGTGATGAGAAACAGAAACAAGATTTTAGAAAAACCTTCTAATCATTTATTTATAATTTAGCAGTAACTACTATAAATGGCTGCCTATTATTATTCGTGTTACATTAGTGCCTACGGGTTCCAACCAGGAAGCACAAGAGGATGAAATGACTTGTCCAGATTTGCACTGCAGCCACAGCCAAACCAGAGGCAGAATGCACAGTCCCGTCTCAGTCTTGTGGCCTAACCCTTAGGCTGTACTGCTCCCCTCCCAGCCAAGAAGCACATTGCCATACATTCACCATAGGCTGATCTAGTGAAACCAGCCATGCTTTGGTTGACGAACACATTCAGAGCTGAGTGCTGATGCCTAATAAACTGTTTCATTTTGAATACTTAACTGCTGGTAGAAGGTGGCTTAATCACCTAAGAGCCAGATTTCCAGTGTCGTTTACATGCACAAAAGACCACTGACTGGGATTTTCAGAAGTACCTCCTTGCTTCACTCCTCTGGGATAGTTATTCTGCAGGTTTGGGAGATGGTACCTTTTACAGTCTGTCCCTAATGCAGGGACTGGAGTTTTTATAGGGAAGAGAGGCAAAAATGAGACTCCATATCACAAGTATGGTTCACATCTGGTGCCAGGGAATGTTGGGGCCGCTGTGCTTCTGCATACCTCCCCATCTCCTTCACCTCACGGCTACCTTCAGTGCTAGCTTGAACTCTGCTAGAATTGCAAAGATCTCTATTTTGACAAGGTTACTTCATCTGCATTTTGCTGTTTGTGTGCTATTCCAACGTCCTTTGAAATGACATGATGCCAATTTTCTACCATTCTATTTCCTGTTGAACTGACTTGGGTGGATCAGGCAGACTGCTCTGCTCCCGTCTCCACCAAAAGTCCTAGTTTGTCTTATATAGGCCTGAACAAATTGTACATGTGGAATGCGATGCCCTTGTTTCACACCGGCAGCCATGGGAATGGAAAACAAGCACATGCAGCAAGAAGTGCTCAGGAGTTCATAGGCTCCAGTGCTTTTTCTCTAAATGCAAAGTGCATTTGGTGACAGTGCTTGTGTCACACTCAGATGGACTTACTCTCTAGTTCTCACTTCTACACGAGAAGAAACATCAGCCCAGCACTGCGTATGTTGTGAAATTATAGCTTCTTCCTATTGAAATGTTAGTTTAGTTTTGATACAAGAATGACAAGAATTGTTCTTTAACATATCTGCTGCTTTTAATAACCATTTGGATGCCAATCAAATTGTCCAGTTTTAACTCCAAAAAAACCAACTTGATGAACCTTAAAATACCAGTGAAATAAAAGTGTTCAAGCTTGTCAACAAACAAGGCGTTCCTTACCTCTCTCGGTGTCTATAACTTCGTTGGTACACATGCAGTGGGCATTACTCTGCATCCCCACCTAGGGCTGTGGGTTCAGTCCGATGAGCACATCCAAGAGCGAGGGAGGTTGTAGAAATAACATATGGTTTGTAAAGCGTTCGAGCATGAAAAGTATCTTAAAGGCAAAATATTTTACTTTATTGGATAGTCCTCCATCTGTATTAATAAAGTACTAGTTAGAAGTGTTTATATGTATAAGATTTATCATGGTAAGACTGATTTCAAACTTAGGCTTATTGTGCAAGTAAATGAAGAGAAATCAGTCATGCTGTCAATCCAAATTCATTTCCTAGAATTTTATTTGAACCTGACAGCCCCCTACAAACATACATTTCTTAGCCAGATATTTCCTTCATACCAATTTGAGTCTCAACATCCTCACTTAGTTTTTTGGCATTGTGAAAAAACTCCAATATTTCTGGACCCTGTCCTGTGGTAATTCAATTGAAAAGGAACCCGTGGCATTTTTTGAAAGAAAGATGCTTGCTCGGCAATGGTCTCTCATTCAAGGAAACATGATAAAAGTCCTTAGCATGAACTACTGCTGTACAGTTGGCCTCCCTACTCTTCTGCTGTACAACAAGCTTTTAGTTCAGGACTTTGAAAAGGAAATATATTTTGAGATGTGTATATTGCACCGCAAACCTTTCTTTGTGAAACCACAAGGTTTTTTTGCATTTAACTGCCAAAACCCAGAAAAAAAGTTCCGTGGTTCAAGGAAATCCAGTCTTTACAGTACAAGCATGCACAGTTATGGGTCACAAACAACTTTAGCTTACTCTTTCATTGATTTTTTTAAATAACTGATGCCCTACCATACTTGTGGTTCTAGATGAAATACAGCCATTTTTAAAGACAAAGTTTTTTTTTCCATATCCTTCTCGGTTTCAGAGAATCTAAATTACTGTGTTTGTGTTTACACATTTTGGGCATACCTACTGGGATGGCAAGTCTGTTGTCATCGAAATGCTAAAACAATTTGGGGAAAAAAAACCCAAACATTTGTAAATATTCATTTTTAAAAATCTGTTCAGTTCTAAAAAGAGCTGTTCTGGTCGCACTTGTTCTTTTGGAGGTGTTACAGAGAAAAGACTAAATACAGTGAAATTAATAGTTGAAATTGACACATATGAAATTCATTAGTCTTAAATCTGACAAGGATGTCCATCCAGAAACAAACATGGTAGGTATTATTTCTAGACAGGATATGTTGAGTTTTATGCATGTGGGCATCTGTGGGGGCTCATTTGTCAAATTGGCTAAGGTGTAAAAGGCTTTAATGACCTCCTAAATCTCCTTCTCTGATTGTCATGGTGGAATGTCTTCCAAGGTCAGTCTCCCAGACAAGCAGGTTCACTCGTATTGTAAACAACCATATATCAGACTGAATGATAATTGCCAGCAGACTCTGAAGCAGAGCTATATTTATCACAACACTTTCTTGCTGGGTAATACAGGTCAGATGTTCTTGCTCATGGACATATTCAACTTGAGTTTTCCTGAGTCTCTGCATCTTTCACAGTGGTCTTGTTTTCCCATTGTATTTGCTGTCTGGACAGGATGTTCTACCAGAGGAAGTGTTCCTTGTGGAAAGACGTCAATTAGTTATCCAACCAACCCTCAACATTGCTAACTACCTGGCAGGCACAAGGTTGATTTATGTATTTAGATATGAGCTTATATTGCTTTTATTGCTTTGCCTCACAAAGAAAGCAGTAAGGCTTAAAAGTTGCTGACTAAAGCAGGCAATAATGCAAATTTCCTTTGCACAATGAATCATCAGGTATTTATTTTATATATAATTTTGAATGTAAGAAACATTTAAAAGGGCATGGCTGGTCAGCAAGGTTAATTAATTGCTATGTTGGCAGACAGCTTTGTTTGAGAAGGCTGGGATGCTGTAATCATCTGAGACTTCCAAGGTTTTGATGAGGAAACAGGTCATCAAAAAAACCACAGGATTTTTAATAAAGCAACTGATAAATAAGAGGGATGGGGAGATGGCGCAGAATATTCTTAGAAATCTAGTGCAATTACCAGTAATCAGAAATATGATATATTAAAACACATAGATGTTTTGGGTTAGTTTCCTCAGAATAATCTATTTTAATGTGTATGAAAGCAAACGTTAGAATACCACAGGCAGCTTTTAAAAGACCTCTTGGTCCCTGGGCAGAGTTCTGGCAAGCAAGGGGAAGCTCTGCTTGATCACACAGCATGTGTTATGAACTGCATTTGATTTTATAGCTTTCCAAAAAGCTGTCCAAGAAGGAGTTTTTTTTCCTCCTTTTGCAAAGGGGTCTCAGCCATCTTAGTGTATGTTTTTCCTCACCCAGTTGACCCAGGCCAGGGAGATATTTGCCAAGAGGGTAAGCAGCTCCCAGAGGCAGTGACTAAAGTGCAGAGCTGGCTGGTCCAATTTGGAAGAGTCAGGCTTTTGCTCACCTCTTTCATCTGGGATCCTCTTTTTTTTTTTTTATTTCCTGTTTAAAATTCTCTTCCACTTTTGTTTTTTTGTTATTGCAGCAACTGGATTTGCCCCTCTACTATGGTACTGGCAATGTAAAAAAACTTCTTCTAGGTAGGCAACCTTATTGACACTTCTCAAGAATTTGAGAAAATAAGCAAGTGAAAACATGATATGCAGGCAAAGCTATCTAAAACCCCGCACCTACTCCAACTGCTCTAAGATACCAGATCCTTTCTGAGATAACCAAGATCCATAAAACCAAAGCAGGATCTTCCACCCGAGTAAGTCTCTGTGGAGGGGTGTTACCAGATGCTCCCTACAAAATTCACCCATGCTGACCATGAAGAAAGAGAGATTTTACTTGTTATGGAAAACTTGGTACCAGCTTAAACAGAAACTGCTGAAATGCTGGGTGACTTTGATGGCGGCATTTGCTCATGGTTACCTGTATGAAATCTTTCTTTACCACATCCCAAGAACACCAGTGGATTCTTACTCTCCTTGCTCTGAGAAGACAGGGAGGTTCCCATTTTACAGGCAAGACACTGGGGTGTAGTGTACAATCACATGCGTATGTGTTCCCTAGTCCCAGTGTTTGCCCAGAAGGGAACACAGGCTTCTTGGTGCTCATGATGTTGCATGTAGACCAGATCTTCCTCTTGTCCGTAACGTAAGTGTGGTAACGCAACCTCAAGCACCATTCATGGTATGTGTGGAAAAACCAGGCCCACACTACCACAAATAAAAATGGTTTTGCTTTCAGAAGAAGTGTCAAATGGAAATATTTTAGAGGATAATTCTTTGGTACGGCTTCCATTACTCAGGTTTTGTTTGTTATTTTAAAGCAGAGTATATTTGAGAGTTTATGCAAATAACTTGATGTAGATGGTAATTAGGAAAATAAAACACAATTTTTTGTTGCTTGGCTTTACATCTCATGTTTCAGTTGAAATTTTACCAGCATGTCAGCTTGTTACAGAACCCCAAATGAAACAAAACTACTGAGAATTTTATGATAAACTGTGAATGCTACCCTTACTATAGGCAGTGAAGAGTGTGCAGTTTTGTACAGGCTCTGAAGACACGTCAATTCCTGCAACACAGTGTGCCTACTAGGTATATAAAATACTTCAATGCTGATCTTCTGAGGCAACTTCTGAAAAAGTGCTGGTGTTTACATGGTTCTGTTATGATTTTGATGTTACACTGGCTTAAAAATTGGAACCAAAGGGAACTTCTTCCCACACAACTACACTTGAAAAAAAAGTACCAGAAAGGGTGGAACATAGCTGTTGTTCTTTGCCACAAAATGTCAGCTTCATCAGCACACACTGTCAAATCACTTTATTATAGTCCTGTGGTGTGGGAGTGTTGTTTGTCATTTTGTCATTGTTTCATTGCAAAGCATTTTCCCTCAAGCCCTATTTTCACCATCTGTGGTTTCTGCAAATTCTGGACTATTCAACGCAGGATTTTGTATTTGTACCAAGATTGAAATGAAAGTGAGTAATACTATTTGTTTTGCATTGTTGCATCCCAAACACTTTCAGATGTCTCATGTAATGATAGGAACTTCTTAAAGGCAATACAGGGTGCTTCCCAAAGATTTATAATGTTTTCAATGCTTTAAAAATTATTTATCTCAATGTTTTCAGTTTTTAATTTCTTGTTAAAGTATGTTTGGCTTACGACTTTGAGAATAGTGACTTTTGGGTAACTAGCCAGACAACATAATAAGCATCAGTTTTAGGAGGTCAAGTCACTTGGAGGACACACAAATTCAGTACTTATTGCCCTCTACAGTACACTTACAGTGCACAATCTAAATAAAATACCTATGTAAATCTGGATTGTTTCCTTAGACTCTTAACAGATTTAAATATATCATATTTATATGATATGATCTAAGTACAAAGACCTATACCTCACAATAAGATAGAATCTCATTGTCAGAATGGGAGGAATCCTCTTGCTGTTAAAATAAATTTAAAAAATTCCCGCTGGTGTTGGTGGTGCAAATTTATATCACCAAGCACTCTTTAGAGTCACCTGAAACAGCTCACTTGCGCTACTGGGAATGACACCATTTATGGGAATAGTCCAAAGACTCCTACGCAAAATGTCATGGCTTAGGAATGAAAGTTCAATAAATTGAGCTCAACTAGGGAGCTGAGTCCAGGAATTTGGGCGCCCAATAAAGCCAGTCCTGGATTTAAAAAAATATGAAAAATAATTTAAATCAATGGATCCTGCTTCAGCTAGGTGTGCAGACTGTATAAATCTGCGGGCTGTGTCTTCTGGATATGTGTATTTTTTGCCTCTTACAGCACAGGCACAGGAAGCCAAATACAGAACACTAGCCTTCTGCTTCTGGATCTATCAGTCTAGTCTTATGCACTAGTATTGCATCTTGATATCAAATTCTGCACATTTTTTAAAAACACGCAGGAAGAAGACAATTTCCTAATGGCTTATTTTGAAAAGAAAGAAAACAGATCTGTCACCCACTTCCTGACAAGCTGAAGTTTTGTTCAGAAACTATTTATTGAATCGACAATGCTCTACAACTATAATTTCTCACAGCAAAAAATATAGCACACACAGACTCTTCTCTGTCTGCACTTCTCAAACAAAACCACAGGCACATAAATCCTGCTTCCTGGAGGCTGGATAACAGCTACTGGACTCTAGACTCCTTTGAAAGCCTGGCATAACACAGGCAGCACATGCATGCTCATATAGGCATGCACACACGGGAAACATGAAAGCACCTCAACTTCCATTGATTGTTTCCACTTCCTTTTTTGCCTTTCTGTCTGGTTGCATTCTCTACACTTGCTTTTTACCTGCTCTATACTCTAGTAGAAAGGGTAGACAAAGCACACAGTACAATGGCAGGTGATGGGGAGAGCAGTGAAGAGTAACAAAGTTACATTTCAGTATCCAGGACACATCTTCTTAGGTAGCTTCCCCAAAATAGCACAGTGGGCTATGAATGTTACAAGATAATGGAAAAAAATTACACAGCAACTTGTAATGCCAGCAAAACTGAAAGCATGTCATCAGTGTATACTTAATAGCTATTTATAAAATCCGGGAATTTCCACTTTCCTTATTTCATAACATATTTGTCTTTCTGAGTACCTCATGACTGAATGTTAAGCACCACAACTTGCTGAAGGGTAAAGCCCAGTCCCAGCCTGTCACTGCTTGCAGGCGACTGCAAACTTGGTGCATGGCATGGCACCACGGGGAGCGTACCTGAGGTGCTCTGACACAGGCTGTGATCCCCTCATCCACAGATGTATAGGTCCTTTTCAACTCCCCTTCCAGTTCCAGCCTGCTGGTAGATGAAGCAAAAATTACTCAGATGAACGGTCAATTGAAATTTCCCCCAGTTGTTGGTCAGTATATTTAAAGAATTACTACAGTAATTATATTTTATGAGTATGAGTCATTTTTCTGTTTTTAAAAAAGTACTTCACTTTACCCATCTCTTTTAGTACATTTCCATTTGGTGTGGTTTGGCTGCATGGAGAAATGCGGCAGCTGGTTACTTGAAAATATTTCACAAAGCGCCAGATTCCTCAGCTCTGGCATACCTGTGGACCACATATATGGACATAATTGCAAACATCTGTCCACCCACCCATGTAACAGCTAAGAAGAGTCATTTAAGAAAAAAGGAGGCTCAAATAGTCAGCTTTGAGGGTGAGGAACTGCAGAACTGCCTGTTTGTGCGTTTGTTTATTCATAATATATTACCAGCTAATGGCCTTCAGAGACAAAGTCCTCTGTCATTTTCACAGGAGGTCCATGGCAATGCAATATATTGTAGTACCACAATATGTATTCACTAAACCAAACAGTGACAGTTTACAACAAAAGCATAAACAAAAGCCTTATTATCAGCTAAGGACTTTCTATGGCATGTACGAAACTAAGAAGAGATTAAAAAAAAAAAAAAAAACACCTTGGGTTTGCATTGAAAACTGTGTGTCTTGAAGGTGTGTCCAGAATCATAGTATCCATAACCCTGAGCACAAAACTATGGATATTAGGAAGAATTTCCTGTCAGAAGGACTGGTGGGGCATTGCAACAGGCTGCCCAGGAGGTGGTGGAGTCACCGTCCTTGGAGGTGTTCAAGGAATGTGTGGATGTGGCACATGAGAGTCATGGTTAGTGGGCATGGTGGAGATGGGCTGATGGTTGTACCTGATGATCTCAGAGGTCTTTTCCAACCTTAATGATTCTATGGTTTTATGTACCATGGAGCTACCTGCATGAAGAAAAAAATGCAGCAAAAACTTTCTGAAATGATTCAATTACTTCTAGCAGTCAAAACTGAGACTCCAGGCTCCAAACTGCCCAGTCCATGTGCAGAGGATGGTGTACCACTGATGAGTCCTGGCCAGTCCTGGACTGATTTGAACTTTTATCCAAGATCGTGCTGACCTAGGCATCTTGAAATCAGAGGGTGCCATCATATTCAGCCATGGCAAGAGTCAGCCCAGTGTATTTTCTACCCTCCGAAACTGGTTATATTTATTAGCCTTATTAACATTTCCTTTAGGAAACAAGTTTTTCACATTAGCTTGAATGATGTAAAGGTCTGGGCTAAAATCCCTTGAGCTTTAGGATGCTCAGAATCTAGATTCATAGTAACATTTGATATATATTCTCAACTGTCAAAATGAAATCACCTCTTTCCTCCAACCCACATTCTCCCCTCTGCCAGCTATTCACACAGGGCAATGGTGGATTGCTGAGCTATAAGAGGCCTTCAGATCTGGTAGACAACTGGAAGAGTCAGTCCCATCACTCCTTGAGCCACCTGAATGGGATACTTTAAAGTGAGAGGATTCTGAAGAGATGGTATGCTCAAACATGAGCAGGGAGGAGATAGTGTTGCCTCCTCCAGTCTCTCAGCTCCTGGGTCTGTAAACGAGATGTGGAATGGGTAACTTGCTTAGTACAGCCTCAAGGCTGCTCTAAACCTCATCTGGATTGTGTTAGTGTATAAGGTGAGCCTGAGGCACTGTCATTGGAGCAAAAGTCCTCCTTGCTCAGTTAATTTTATATATACTGCATATAAATTCTGTACAAATTAAGAAGATGTTGCTCACATTTATTTCTTTTGGTGGAAGACTTTTCCCTTTACAGAGTGCTGTCCTGTGGATCTGACAGACAAGAGCTCACAGACAATTCACAGAGCTTCTGAGACAATTTAAGACCCCACAAAGTCCAACTGTCCCAGAACTTCTGCCCCTGCCAAGGAGACAGTGGGGTGGAACACTCTAGCCACATCGTAGCAAGGGTATTCCAGCCCCTTCATAGTGTGACTTCATCCATATGCAACTATTTTAAAGTTAGAACTGAGCGCTCAGTTTACTACATATGCAACTAATCCACAATGAATGACTAAATACTTTTTTTTCCTGCCCATTTATTTTCTTGTTGTTAGACTGCAGGTTCTCCCAAAAGGAAAGGGACATCTGTCTGAAGAAATTTAGCCTGGCAGAAAAGAGGTTGAGCACATGGCTTTCCCTGCTATGTCTCAAGGCTCTGTGAAAAACAGTACAGGTGAAAAAAGATCTGTAAGTACAGTGTTTCAAGAAGAACATACTTTCGCAGTTTGAACAAAAGAAAAATTGAGGATGTGGTACAGTGTTTGCTTGGGCTGATAATTTCTGACTGGTGAAGATCTGAACAGTTTGAATGGACTTCATTTGTTGTTCAGATGTACATCACAGTGATTTACAACTGATATTATACTGTGATACTATTACTCACTGTATTGCTCCACAGGCGCATAATATATAAAATCTGCACCACGTTAAAAGGCAAGTTGAAAATCAGCTCCGAGCATTTATTTTGTGGCACAACTTCCAGCTTTTTTCCCAATGCCAAAATGCTGTCTCCCATCATAAATGCTACGCATAAATACTGTATAATGGGAACAAGGTGTCAACTGGAGGCTTGCAGGCTCTACTTAGCTCTCGATATTTTTTTCCTATTTCTTGACATATAGCCCTGTAGTTGTGCTATCTTTAGTCCGACTGAAATGTTATTTTCCAAACAGATGCAGTGAGACCTAGATCTATATCAGACAAGGCATAAGATCTGAGAAAGGGCACGAAAGCCAGGCACAGTTTGCTTCCAATCTGATAGCCTGCTTCTTTGTATAAATGAGCTTCCAGAGTTGTCATTTCACTTTGCATAGAATGGCAAGACAAACATCATCGTCTCACTCAGGGAGATGTGTTGCAAGAACTCCAGTAGAAAAATACTTTTACTTCTGGATAGATAATGATACCTCTAGCAAGGATCATGCCCTGAGTATAGACTGGAGCTATTCTTTTACTCTCTCAGCATTGTTCCAGTTATCTCAGATGCTTGCAATTAATGAAGCAATGAAATCACTGGTCAATGACATGATGTCAACCATGGTTTAATTGTTAGTAACTATTTCATTAATAGATAGATAGGGAGTAGAGAATTAACTGTAAACTCAGACATCCAGCTATTGTCTGAAGTCTGAGGGTTTCTGCCAGTTCTCCACACGTGTTGCCCTCTGGAAACTAACCTATAAAGTCACAGCATGAGAAAATATCCAAGTATGAAAAACTGCGTATACAGTTAGTAACTCCTAGTGGTTTCACTGCATATGCAGTATGAGGAAATCACCTTGCCACACAGAACAGTGAAATCCAAACAGCTACTGCAAAGTCACTTAAAGATAGTTCTATGGGTGGTGTCAGCAAAGGACATGGATGCCATTTCCAGAATTACAGGGGACAGAGCTAGCCTAGCTTTCATCCAGCAAGATTGCTAGACAGCCCTCCTATAAACTGGTAGACGAATACTCAACGTCACCTGGAAAAACCACTATTAGACACTTCTTTCTGACTACAGGTGTGCAGCTTGTGAACTAAAAAAAGTAGATCAGAAGGAGTTGTCTCATGCTGAACCTGTTTATTGTACAGTGCATCCCTGTGCACTCGGGGTTTGTTAGGATGAAGCCAACCAGTTCAAGTTTTCCTCAAGAGATAGGGGGCCAAGATGGACAGCACTAACAACAGCACAGTCACCTGGCAGAATAAGCACCCAGGAGAGAGGCATCTGCACCAGGAGGGTGTGGGTGTGTTTCCTGGTGAGCTGCCTCTTTGCATGATGGGGCTTTTGTCTGAATTTTGGCTTTATGGTGAAAGAGGTCCCACAGATGCCTCGAGAGAAAGACCGCTCCTGAGTGGGGACAAACTGGTTCCTCTGGAGTGTAACTCGTTCCTTGGCTGTCTCAGAGAAGCTCTCTGAAGGAATTTCCAATGAACTGTGTTAGGTCAGCTTGGCTTGATTGTTTGTACTTTGGGTCTAACACACTTATCTGAGTAAAAGCTAAATGCTTCTCTCCGTAATTTTTGCCCCCCTTTATTCCATGCTTGAGTTTGTTCATCTGTTAGTGCTCTTGTCACTTACTGGGATATTCAGTCACTTGCGAAATAAGGTATATAAAGGAACAGGATAACAAATCTTACTAAATCATAAAAACAAATAAGCTAGTCATTAGCTGTTGTAGAGCAGAGTAGCTTTGCTGGCTTCGAAGTTGATGTTAAATGTTTTGGATAGTCATTAGGACTGAGAAGCCTCCAGGTGACTGAGCCCAGTCCTTCGCTACAATATCATACATTCTCTTTTGCCATCTCTCCAGCTTATTTAAGCAGCCTAAATGCCTGGGAAGGGTTTTTTCCTGTTATTTCAGTATCTGACTGTATTGTTAGAAATCTTATTTCCAGCCTAAATTCATGGATGCTATAGGCATATTATTTCCACAGTCTCTTGTGGAAAATCTCTTCAGCCTAATTAGTTCTGTACTAACTGATGTACATGAAGAAGCAACATAACTGCTTCTAGTACATCAGTTACTGGAGTTAATGAATAAACTTCATTTGGGCTGTGTGGCCTCTAGAGAGCAGAGCCACACCATGCCACCGCTAGCTGGAGCCCCGGGAGAAACAAAGCTGCATTTTGTTTTGCAATTTAGTCCAGCTGTTCCATCTTTCTTTTGATGTGACTGCAAGCTTTCATTTCTCATATGGGGTCACTCAGAGACTTTGTGCCAGATTTTTTTTGTGTCTACAATCCTTTTGAAGTAAGTTCTCTATTTATTTCCTTGTCCATTTTGCAACCATGTGCCATCTTAAATGCCTCTTCGTTGCATACAGGTTGTTGGAACCATACATATGTATATATATACAGGTTGTTGAAACCAAGCCTTGAAATTGTCTTATACGTGTCACAGAAATATTTCACTTATTGCATCCTAAGATCATGATCACACCCAGCCTGGAGGTCACAGTCATTCTACAATTAACTGGTATAGTTGAGTATACCATCTTTCCCTCCATTGTTTCCAGATGTGTTTCTCAAACAGAAATTCTTGTTACTCATTCTGAAGGGCTGGATTTTGCACTTTGTGCTATTCGCTTTCATTCCATTTCCATTACTTCTGTCCTCAGGGTCATCCAATTCTCTCTGCATGGTATTCTAGTCCTCCTCTGAATTGTCAGGGCCTTCCAACTTTGTGTCATCAACACATTTCACAAGCCCACTCCTACTTTTTGAGCCAAAACCATCCCTTGACGAACTCCATTAATTGCCTGTCTCCAGCTCAATACTTCCTCTCTCGACACAGTCTGCTGTCATCTCTGCTTTAACCAGTTTTCTACCCATCTTACAGTTTTTTTACTAATCCTCCTTTTCCTTAGCTAAGCAGACACTTTCTCACATGGCACCAAACCAACTGTTTTACTGAAATCCAGAACATTGTATTTCCCTTGTCTAGAGAAAACAGTCGTGTTAAAGAAAGATATTATACTAGTCTGGCATGATCAGACTATGACCAAACCAGTCTGAAAATGACATTTTCCATTTTTCTGCTTATCTTTATTCTTTCCTGCAACATTTGCTCTACAGACTTGCAGGCTGCTGCAAAGTAAATTACCTGAAGATATTCACAGCGCCTTCTCACTTTTTATCCCATTTTGAGAGATGGATATGATGTGTTCTGTTCTTCAGTCATCTCCCCTGCCTTAAGTGTCCAGGAGAGGGGGTTTGTAATGAACTGGCGATTTCATGTGCTGCTTCCTCAGGAGTTCTGCGGTGGAGATTAACCTGCTCCCTCCAATACAAGCTTGATGTAGCAGATGTGAGTTCTGCTTCCATCACCATAAGAGTAATTCTCTCTGGCCATATCATCTCTCTCTCTCTGTTGTCAATGTCTTTGTGTGTAAAGAAAAAAATGGCACGGTGTTTCAGTCTTAGGAAAAGTCATAATCAACCTCCACCCTGGACTATTGCATGGCAGTTCCTTTTTTTCTTTTGTGCTCAATTCCTATTCAGATGGCTGATTTTTTTGGTATTAGTTTTATTTCCTTTTTAGGGTCTAGCACAGCTTGACTTTTGGCAATTCTTACTTTACTTCTGCCCTTTGACCTCCAGACTGCTGCTTTCTTGTCTGATGAGTCTTTATTCTCATTTTTTTTAGGCCCTCTGTTATTATCCATGTGAATTTTAAGGTGGATTTTTATTCAGTTCCTTCCTACAAGGTCCCCTCCTACTTGTACCCTTACTTAGGAAACAAGTTACTGATAATTTTTAGACCTCTGACTCAAACGAATTTCAATTTTAAGTAGCTGTTGCTTTTCAGCCAATAGCAAAAAGTGAATACTTTTCTGAGGTACATCTTCAAATTTATGAATCTTTTATCTTCAAATCTACCATTATGATCCCTCATCTTATTTTATTCCTGACTTTTCCTGATCAGTGGGGAACTTGAAATACTTGTGTTTTTGCAAGGAGTCTTCTCCATGCATGTACAGAATGCCGCAAGTAGCAAAAATGATCAGAATAATTTTATAAAAACTGTGGGTTTTTTTTGTCTGTATACATACATATCTGCATGTTTATATATATGCTGAGAGAATGCATGTTAATGAAAGACTGAAAATGACCTATCAACCTTAGTTATTTCAATGACTTTAACAGTACCAAAGTGTGGTAATGGACCTTAGCAAATCATTCTACCACTGAAAAACTGAAAGGTAAATTGTCCCTATCTATCACAGCTCTCTCTTACTCTCTCTCTCTCTCCCTGTCACATATACACAAACAAAATAGTTTTTTTTTTTTTTTAGCATTACCACGTTGGCTAGGTAGGACTGAAAATGTACCCTGAGCAGACCACTGGTTTATGAAGCACCACTTTTACACAACTACACTAGAGAACAAGACCATACTTTAAAAATACCTCTGATAGGGTTACCCAATGTTGCACACAGTACTCTCTCTTAATATTTAGCATCTACTCTGCCAGAAAGCAATTTAAATTTTTTTTCATTCTCCTTGATTTGCTACCACTCAGAAATTGGACTGAGTTGCTACTCATTATTGGACAGCACTGATCATGAAAGTGCCTCAGAACTTAACAAGGTCCACTGTTATGAGTGATAACTAATGGCAGTAACAAGCACGGTTAATTTTAGTCTTGGCTGTTTATGTCTTGACCTAATCCAAATCAGAGCTATGGAGAAGATCTGAATGTTCTCCTTCTCTGAAGAGAACTTGCACAGGCTGGCATACACATTTCTTAGGGCCATGGCACGATGTGGCATTTTAAATAGGCATTTTTAGGTAGAAATGTTTGAGGTAAAACACTTAGTCATGTCATACAATGCTAAAGCCTTCCTGCCCCTTGCCCAATAGGAGTGAGGGATAGGGAGAAAACCTTTAGCACAGCTGATATCAGTACAAGACAGAGCTGTATTTCTGGTGCTCATAGTACTGTATGGGCTACACCCTTTGAGAGAGGAAGAAGGAATATCATGTTGCTTCCTTCCAGGCGTGCTGTCCAGCTGAGGTGCTCAAGTCTTTTCCAAGGACTGTACTCAAGGGACTCCTAGGACATCTCCTGCTTCTCTGCAGCATCAAAACCAAGTCATTCTGCATGCCACGGCATGGAGCAGGAGGTTTGGGACAGCATTGTGCACACAGTGAGATGTCCATCCTCAGCTAACCTGTGCATTTGCTTTAATCATTGCTTTGGGAAGATTGCTATAAGTCATTAGATTGTGTTCCAGATTTCTATCAATAGCTGCTTTATAACACCCCATGTTGTCATGACCATACTACATCATAAAATTGCCCCTTAGTTAGGTAAAACATTATCTGAAAGGATGCAAAACAGGCTTTACTAAATATGGATACTCACTACAGTGAGTGCTTTTCCAGTCAACTTTTAAAAGCATAAACAGAATCTCAGCTCTTGAGCCTATAAAAATTCGATGCTTCCCTAAACTTACTGGGTTTCTGCCTACTGAATGTGGGCTTTTTTCTCCTTCTCTGCACTGGAAGGAGAAACAGACCAGACAATACAGTAAAATTTTGCCCTATTATTATACATAAATCCTTTGGTTTGTTTTTTTTTTAATTGCACTGATAGTATACAAAAAAAATACCTTGGAACTCCAACACCAGCAGGTATATAATCTTCAGAGAGGCTGCTGCTCTGGATCTCTCTATAAAAAAGTGCTCTAGTGTGCGTTTAGGGTTTTCTCTCTTTTTTTGTCTCTCTCTCTATTGACTATACAGGGAACCAGAATAGACAGATGCCAAAGTTAAGATACTAAAAATACTTACACATGTGTCCACCACCCACTGAAATTAATGCGAGAAACTTGAGTGCCTCCCTGGTTGGAGAGAAATTAAGTATACTTGCAATTTAAGCATGTTAATTTGCATCTATGGTACGAAAAGTTTGTGTTGATTCTGCTCCCAGGCAACCTCCTACAAAAACGCAAGCTAATTGCTTTGACTGAGTCCTGGGATAATGTTTTGGACTCAGGAAGTCAGTTTTCTGGTAAAGGAAAACATCAGAGTCTGCACAGCTTGAAACTCGCTGCATGCACTCAGCCAGCCTGCATGTCACAGATGTTTTCTGTCTGTGGAAAGTCAGTGCTGAGCTGCCACACAGTGTGGATGGTAGCAAGCAGCTCAGCAACAGGTGCCTCATATCTGATGCACCTGAAGCAAAACTGTGCCTTTTTGCATTGCAAGAGATCAGTTTATGCAATGATGCGTTCTTTCTCAAATGACATCTGTAAGCAGGGCAAAGAAGCCTATTACTTGTCTACCCATATTTCTGATTTTACTCCTCAAAGCTTCTGATCACTCTCAAAGCCTGCTGGCTTCTAAACACCACCAGTGTAATTCCTCTAAATTGTAAGAAACATGTTAGAAGCAAGCAACAACTGCCAAATATTTTTAATTTGTCAAGGATCACCTTAAATCCGTGCTGTGAACAGAAGCACTGTTATTTTTGCCTAGAGCTTTACACTGGCAGAACCCGGATGTGCAGATACACCATACATACTCAACCTTCAGCCTTCTCCCAAGTGCCTCCAATGCTCAAAAGGTTTTACCATCCATTTTTTCCTCACCTAAAGGGTGGAATAAATTTTGCTTCTCATCTGGCTTTAATTTCAGGCAGTGCTAAGACAAGCAGAATCTCCAGTAGTATAGTGAGGAATTGGCTAGAAATATCCCTGCCCTGGCCAGGACACTACCTTCCCGGAGATAGGTTTGCCACAGCACAGTTGTCATGCACAGCTTATGCAAAGCACTCTTTGAAATATGGAAACATCTAGCATTTTTGCGTGGCAGCCAAGATAAGCCTTCAGTCCTGCCACTTCACCAGGACCCACCCTGCGCAACAGACTCAAGGCTCTAGCTCAAGTCGTGGAATGAGGCCACAGAGGCCAAGTGCTGCTCTGAGATGCACCCACATGACTCTACTGGGACAACGCATCTGAACAGGTGTGAGCCTGAGGAGGATCAAAACTCAGCATCAAAACAGCATTTTAAACTCACTGTGTTATTTTATCCCAGGTTTTCATTTTGTGGTCTCATTCTGTGATACACAGAGCCACTTCTGATCAGGTTCAGTCAGAGCCCAGAGCTCAGTGCATGGGAACTTCAGAAAGGACCTCATACTCCTGGGCCCTAAAGCTGGCTGGAAAATTCCTCAGGGAGAGCTTTGCAAATGCTCAGTATTCAGCCTAGGTGCCAGAGTTTTACAAAGTGCTCATTATAAATCTTGTGGAAAATCTGACAGCATTGAGAAATGTCTGAAACGGAGCGGATCTTTTCTAGAAGCTGGATTTTCAGTATACCACAAACTGCTCTATTTTTAAGTCTCTATTTTAGGGTACTGGGTTTTTATTAGTCAGTTGGTAGCCAATTAACAGTTAAAAAACCCTCACCAACTGATACCCCTCCGCCCTTCCGGCTAAATGATCATCTGAGAGAGAAACAGCATCAAGCTATTTTCCTTCATATGACATATCAAGTGGACAGCATCTTGCAAGCCAAAGACATAAACACTAACTCACCCACATAATTTTATTAGACTAAAATAGAACCATATGATGTTTCTGTATCAATGCCTGAAAAATCAGTTCACTAGATTCCGGCAATATAATGTGTCCCTAACACTTTTGTTCAAACACATATAAAGCCCAGTGAAAAACAGGGAAAGTTATTTTCAAGGAATAGCTGGAAAGCAGTTGCCCAGAACAGAAGTTACATCAGCTGTTTGCCATTACTGCCACTGACGATAACTCAGAATATGTTCACAATGCAGTGTATACAATAAACTACATTTTATAGGTGCTATTCAATAGCCAGTGAAGTAAATGAAAAGACCCAGATTGAGTTCAGTGGATTTTGGAGCTGCCGCTGTGCTTCACACCTCCCATTACAGTCACACATTCAAACACTACCAACACCATGTATCACACACTAAGTTAGAAACGGTGCTACCTAGCTTTAGGAATAACCATACAGTCGAGGTAACATCTACCCAGAAGACAATTGCTCCCATCTGTTTGAAAAAATGACACAGCTTAGTTATAGTTACATACTTTCATAGGAAGAATAGCAGCAGAAATATATGAATTCTGGCTTCAGTGCTATTTCCCTAAACTACTGTTATTCAGCAGAGTTTCAATTTTCCAGGCAATGGAACAAAATATAAATTACTTACAAAACCTGCTGTCTGAACTAGCATATTTGAAAACAGAATGTAGTGATTTATGCAGTATCTTGTCATCAAGGAATCTCAAATTATTTTACAAATGAGAATGACCCCAAAGTATCCTCTGCCATTATCTCCATTCCACAGAGCATGCAGAGTTTTCTCTGCTGAGTGACTTGCTGCATCTGACTAGCAGAGCCAGGAGCAGGGGCCTCAGTAGTATTGTCTTAGTGACATTTTCTGCCATAGTATTGCTTCTTGCTCTCAGCAGGATCTGTTAATGCTCAGAGCCACATAGAGTGAGATGAGCAGGTAACATTGCTTACTACAGATCTATCTAATATAGTTAGAAACAGCTGCTTGAGACTGGCAAGTCTGGAACAGGAGCCTTCAGTGCCCAAGCTTAGGAAAGGCCTTGTAATTCTCAGGTGCTATATCACAGAATCATAGAGACATAGAATTGCTTGGGTTGGAAGGGACCTTAAAGATCATTGAGCTCCAATCTCCCTGCCATGGGCAGGGTAACCAGCCACTAGGTCAGCTTGCTCAGGGTCCCATCCAACCTGGCCAGGGTAGATGAGGAACTGGAGAGCAGCAACTCACAACACCATTACTTGAGACAATGAAGGCAGGGTAGGCCTTCATGCTGTAAAGCTTGACATCACAGGAAGGGGTTGGAATAAGAGAAGCCTGCAGCACACAAGCATGTAGGTATGGAAGCTGAGCTCCCCATCTCTGATGATCAGGGAGTTGTAGGGTCTGTTGTCTGTCTCGCAGCACCCAACGATTCTCTTCAGCTCTGCCTTTGGCGAACCAGCTGATCCTCATCCCTCTCCCAACCAACACATGCACACACACAGGCATCTCATTTCTTGCCTGTCTTTGTCACTAACTTTCCCAAGATGGCAGTCCTTAAGTGAGTCCATGAACTGCAGCAAATTGTTTCTTTTCACTGCTTCTCTACAACTTCCAGTCCGCTGAATCTAGGACCTATTGACTGTACTTCATCTCAGCTCTAACAGCATGCTGTCTTCCCATGAGAGACTGACCAGTGCTGTCCCTTGAATGCTAAGAAGCAGGGAGGATCACAGAATCATAGCATATGACAAGTTGGAAGGGATCCATAAAGATCATCAAGTTCAACTCCTAGCTTTTCCTAATACCCAACTTGAATGAGAGACGGCTGTTGCCCTCCCACAACCACGTGTACATGCCATCAAGCAGCAAAGCCATGTCTTGGTTTTTTGTTTTTTTTTTAAAACAAAGGTCTGTTCTCAGCTCTATTTAGTGTATGGAGTGCTTGTGGTTTTTATTTAGAGGATGACTGGGATTGTTGTACATTGATTTCCCTGTAATTTGCAATTAGGGAAAGGCTAGTGTGATCTCCACGCACAACTTTGCACTAGCACTGAGGGCATCTCTGTGCCTCTGTTTTGACTACTCATTCTCAGACACCACCGGCCTCCAAACAAAATGAGTGATGTGGTGTTTCAGCATGTATGAGAAAACTATCAGACTGTTTCAAAACACATCTGAGCCAAAAAAATGTTGAAGATTCAGGAGAATTTATAGGGTAAAAAAAAAAATCAAACAAATCTGGATATTCTCTGAGCTAAGGTGATATAAGACAGATGATACTGAAAAGACACAACTATCTAGGATATTCATTCATATTAAAATTTTCAGTAGTATAATCACAGCCAAAAGAAACCAACTCTTCTTTCATTGCAATTATTTTAAATAAAATACGTCATATTTCTCAGCCTGATGTTTGGCACTAAGATAAAATTGTACTTGAAATGAAGCAATAAAACACAATTAGCCATTTTATGTAGCTATGGTAGTTTCAAATCCATTCTGAGCTAATAAAAAATTGTAGTCTTTTTGAGTCAACAATAAATCACAGATTAAGATGCCTACCAGAAACAAACACCAGTTCTACGTTTTAACAAGTAACATTTAGTATTGTAGCCTCTCTGCCTGTTCTTTGTTCTCCTCCTCACACCTTTATTCCATCAAAAGAGTTGATTTATGCCACCATAGTCAAGACTTCATTACCTGCTATTTAACCCAGTGGAAATAAACCCTGTCTTGAGCAATCTGGAATATGTGAAAAATCAGAAGTTTTATTTTTGATCTTTTTCTTTTGGATATTGAACAGAAACGCCTTTTCCCTCACAAGCAACTACCTTGATTTTTTTTTTTTCGTTTCTTTCAGCAACAAGGAATGGAAGATTAAAGAAACGGGATATGGTTTATAAAACCTTTTTCCACAGGCGTGCCCTATATGACAGACTGTGTCCCTGGAACACCTTGGCTCAAATGTAGTAGCTGTGGGTGTGGTGATTATTTCCTGGCACAAGGAGGGATTTCAGGAAAGCACTGACTCTGCCTTCTCCACCCAGGCAGGTTCCTGACCTCTACTTACAAGCGACAAGAGCTCTCATGTGCATAAATCCTACAGGATCCTTAAGGCAAAACCACTCAGTGTTTGCATTGTGGGTCTGTTCCCTTGAAAATATAAACGTGTGTGCAGCGTGCCTGAGGGTACCCAGGTCTGAATTATAGAGTGCCTTGTGAGCAGCTGTGGCATTTGGTCTGAAGATACTCCCCATGCCTCCCTCTCCACTTCCCACTTTTTACTTTAAATTCAGCTTTTCAAAAGCTTGTTACCAAAAATACTCTGATAGATTCGTGGTGGTGCTGACTAGCAATAGCTTTGCAAAAGGGAGTGAAAGATCACTTCATAGACTTCAGCTTCTTCCTGGAATTGCTGTTTTTTTTCCTTTCACTTTTTTCTTTCTTGGCAGATATATTTTAAAAAGAAAAAAAGAGCGTATGAATTTACTGCTATGTGGGGCTGTTAGATGGGTAGCCACAGAGATCAAAGTGTTCTCTCCACTAAGTAAGTATAGTATGGAAAGTGCCAATTCTCTTTTTCCTAAGTCTATTCTGAGGGAGTACATTTGTTGGGTGAGACCTTGCACAACCAGGTCTGAAGAAAGCTTGAGCTACAGAAAGTCAGGTTGAACAGGAAGAATGGACACAGGAGTTCTGTGTCCAGATCAGGCTTATAGGTGATAATGGCCCAATTTTACCTCTACTCTTTTCCACACTTCATCTGGCTTCTCCTGGGAGCTTCTCAGTGTGACTGTGACAGTAGTGAGAAGGTCATCACTGGACTGTGGCAGCAGTAGGACCAGGAAGTCTCTGGCATCATGTGTAGGCTTCTTGCTTTCTTTTTCAAAGAAAAAGAAAAAAAAACAGAACTGCAAATGTGGTCAGTGCCAAACACCAAAACACTGTGTCTGGTCAATAAATGACTCTTCTCTTTTCACTGAAGAGAAAGATCAAAGTATTATGATTAAACTTGGTAAGGAGAACGTGGTGGGGAAGACAGGCCAAGGAACAAGAGGAGCATGAAATGGAAAATGACAGACTAAGTTTTAGGCACATATTAGAGCAAACCTGCACAGGAAGTACAGCTTCTATTGTCTGCATGTAACAAATGAGTCACGGATTGACTTGAGACAGTGGAGCAGTTGCCAAGAGTTCTGCAGTCTTAGGAGGAGTCTTTGAGACATCTTTGCCGAGAGTGGCCAGGGTCAACACAGGGGATTCATCCAGTGATAAAGCAGTCATTTAGCAAGCCTAGTCTTTGGGAGCCTCAAAGTTTACTTGTGCTTGAATGGAACCCTATCTTTGTTTAACCAAGTTCTAGAAAAGGAAAGCACTGGAAAGATCAGGGCAGAATTATCTGGACCTGAAAAAGGGAGGCTAGGGGAAATGAAGAGGAGAAAAATGCACAAAAATGAGGTATGCTCTCTACAACATCCTTTCTCAAGGATGGGCTGGTACCCAAGATTCCTGGTAATTCCTCTGGTTTCCAGGAAATATCAGCAAAATTCACAAGAAAAACTTATGTTTGATTCTCCTTGGGTACAGATCTGCGCCTCAGTCCCTGCTATACAACACACTAAGTCACATCTCTGTTCACTACAACTAAGCTTACCATTACACACAGGGAAACTGTACACAGAAATGCCTATTGACTTAAAGAGCGTTACTGAGTTTGAAGCCAACTGCTCAAAAGCAAGGAAATTGCTGCTCAGACTAAACTCACACCCTTCCTTACATGGATGGATTGTGATAGGACCTTTAATTGCTTCACTGAAAATGATATTTTCCTTCTTCAGGCACAAGTCATTCAGACACAGTTATTTGGTGGCAATAACAAGAATCAGCAAACTTACTTGGCAAACAGCTATTTTATATATTTTTTTCCTCTCTGTATAATGTAGCCTTGGGTCTTGGTTATTTCCATATGATTGAGATGCAAAGTGATGAATATTTTTTTGGCAGCCTTACCTGCAAGTGGTTTGATCCAAAAGGGGCTATGGGGAAAAAGCTCCAGTGTTTACTTCTGGCACTGAACACTTAAAAGGTGAGATATCTTCAGGATATGCTATTACACTCACTCAATCCAGTCCTGCAGGTAAAAGAGTTCATTCCCAATTTACAGAGGGGAACAGAAACACGGGAAATAGATCAGCAGTGACCAAACTGCGTTTGTAGGCATTACCTTGTATGGAGAATTCAGCAAGGAAAAAATGCAAATACTTCATTAAAGATGACTTCTTCATTAATGCACATATGCAACATTCAGTGAAGACTGCCCAAAACTCAACGTGTCAACCTGTAAGCCTCTTCAAAATAAACAGCAGAGATGAGGAAGGCATGTTTTCTGGAATTATACATGACAGAGATAACAAAAAAAAAATTGTTTTCTGCAGCATCAAGATAACTTGAACTATGAACTCCTTCACGAAAAGCGATGGGGAATATAAATTAAGCTTTCTAACTGCCCAGTTTTTTCTTGTTCTTGAAGAATATTTTAGAAAATATGTGCATTTTCCTTAAGGACTTAGCTTGGCTAAAAAATTCAGTCTTTTCCCCACCTCATGGACTTTTTATGCTATGGAGCACAAACAGAATGCATCCAACAAAGCACCTAAATACATGCTTAACTTCAGTGGAACTGCTCACATGTTTACAATTAATGGTATGTGTGTTACATGGGTGGAATAGTCAAAGAAGCTGATGGAGAACGGCTGCAAACCCTACTGACAGAGAGCCAGTACGGGCATTTGACTCTCTAATATTTAAAAACTCTTAAACAAACAGTGTTGAGGCTCAAAGGAGAATTTTCAATACTGTGTCAATATGCTATAATTCAGTGGTAAAATACGATGCTACTAAGTGAATGAAGTACCCATGAAGTCTCTCTTTGCCATGCCTTACAAGTACAGAAGAACAAAATCCATATGCAAGCACTTTCAGCGTTCACTTGGCGGTGACTGTTCTGCACACAGATGTCCTTGTGCTTGTCACAGTTACCCACTACACTGCATACCCAGCTGTTAACCACCACTTTAACTCCCTGTGCAACATTACCTATACAAGGAACACACGTTTAGAGTGTTGGAGATTACTGTCAATTAACTTAGAATACCAACCAAAGCATAGGAAAACTCTATTACTAATCCTGTGCCTCAGTTTCTTCACTGGAGAGAATGGAAATGATTATTCCAACTGCCTCCAACTGTTTTCAGAAAGATGCTGGAAGGCACCTTTTTCTTTCACAGACTGCTCCTTGCCAAATACCAGATTTTCATCTGAAAAGATTTGGCTATTATACCCATTCCAAAGATCTGGGGGAAATGGTGGGAAAAGTGTATTTTTTGTTACATTTTGGTTTTGCTTGATTCATGCCCAAATTTTCCAAAAATACTTTTGGAAAGAGAACAGTGCTGGACTAAGTTCAGCCAAAGAGGCTAAAGTTTATGAAAATAATAAATAACTAAAACTGGGACTTTTGAATGGAAATGTTTAGATAAACTAAATATTAGTGCTTCAACACACAGGTGCTTCACTGAATTTTTGAGTCAGAAGTATAGAAGACAGGAAATGAGTGGGAGAAAAAAATCCCCATTTTTTTTCTGCTGGTATATTTTTTTAAATGAAAATAGGAAGAAAATAAAAGAAGATGTCATGTACAGTATGTGATAGTGATAGAGTTGGCTTAGACTAATGACACATCCTTGTGCTTTTTGAGTGACTCATCTATAGAGGTCAATGTGAATCAAAATTGAAAGTGGAAAAGTTCCGTACAATTTATTCCAAATGTTGCAAAAACTAAGACTCCAAAGTCAACAGATCAGTTAAATTCAAATAAGCAGGAGTCTGTGTCCCATTGAAGGGGATGGCATCTAACATCATACTTCAGTACATTAGTACATATTAGTGTCATAAAAAGGTACCTTCCACAGTTGTGTAATAAGGGTAAGTTTAAAAAAGGGAAAAAAGAATAAAGTTGTGGAAGTATTTTAGTTTGCTGTAGGTTACTGACTGACAGTGTTGATACCAGTAAAATTTGAAGACAAGGAAGTTAAGCAAATCTTAAAACTAAGAAACATAGAGCTTTCAATATGGCCATCAAAAAGCATCTGATGTGGCTCAGAAAAGTTGTCTGATCTTTCTCTCATCAAATTTCTACTGACAAATATAGTCGCAAATGTTTAAGCGCTCAGGAAAGGAGTTACATTTATCTTATTTCCATTAATTTTATTGATGTGAACATTTATGCATATCATTTGAAGTATTTGCCTTCTCTCTGGCAGTGCTGTTTAGTGTCAGCAAGGCACTCCACACAAACTCAGGAGCTGCCAGGACAAACCAGATCATAGTATGATACCTCAGCCATTGATAAACACCTGCTTATCCCCAGTGACACAAGAGAAGTATGCAATAATGTCACAGCAGTTATCTATCTTTTGATTCAGTCCATGCAGTTGGGACCACGCAGCTTTGTTATTAGCTCAACTTGTTCTTTACAGGACAATTTTCACCTGTCTATACTGAAACCATGCATTTCTCATGAGTCACCTCTTTGGTTTCTATAACGGTCATCTCCACAGAAATTAACATTTTTTGTGAATCATTCCCATCACTCCTGGCAATAAATGGAACTCCAGGCTTCTCTTAGTGGTCTTCAAGCTGGACCCCAGAGTATCCTCTGCTCCTTTTAAACAGACTTCAGAAAAACAAATAAAAATCTGACTCACAAAATATGAGATCAAAATCTGCTCTTACCATTAGCATTGTCAATGGTCTAAAACAAGAATAACTGGCCTTCCAGGAATGTCTGAAGGCCTTTGAACCTGGGGCCAAAATGACAGGGTTGAAAGTCTGGCAGGATATATGCACCCATGCATAACTGAGGAGTAGAGGTAAAAGCTCTGGCAGCCATCAGGAGTTCTCCTGAGCTCCAAGAGCCATGACTTGCTGATGAGTTAACAGCTGGCACATGGGCCCAATTAATACACTCCAGCCTTGGAATGATTTTTCTAGCTCTACAATGAGAGCTTACCACTCCCCCCCCCCCCCNCCCCCCCCCCTTTTTTTTTTTTGTCTTTAACAGATTTCTGGTAACACTTTTCAACATTTAGAATACATTTCTTCTGGAGTAGAGATAACTGTTTCTATTAGTTCTTAAATTCCTGATGACTTAACTGAGAGTTCAGTCCATAGCTAGAGAGATATGAATGTGGAGCACTGAGGTCACTTGTCCTTCCTGAACAAGGAAGAGAAGAAATCAAGAGAAGACAAATATCTCAGGAGGAAGAGTGGCACAGTATTGAGAAGAGAATAAGCTCTCGAGAGAGAAAGAAAATAGAGTAAAATTAGGAAATTTTGATCTAGTAAACTAAGTTAGTGAGGCCAGGAGAAAGGAAAAACTGAATCTCAGGCAAGTACTGGCATTCGTTCATCTAGTGCTTATACTGCAAAACATCACACATGAAAGTTGTGATTTTTTGAAGCTTCTTAAAAGATGTGCATGCACATTCCTGGGACTTTTATTTGGAGATGAATGTCTGAATTTCCCCCAGTAGAACTGAAAATCCTGCTCAAAGTACTTCTCTACCTTGACAGGCTGAGCAGCTCATGTTGTAGTGTAATGCTACTTATATTTAGTCAGTAAAAGAGAGGAGCATCAGAAACAGTGAATTTATGTTTTTCCCCCCTTCTGAATTTCATAGAAATGCAAATTCTTCTTTCACCTCAAATACTATACTTGGCAGCCCAACCTTACTACGTGCTTAGGCAATCAGAAGTTAAACATTGATACATACACAGAACTGGCATATGTTTTCATCCTATTTCTTTCTGATTAAGTAGACCAAAAAGCATGCATATGCCTGAGTTGACCTTTTGTGGCTGTACACACATTGCCCAGGAGAAGGAAGAAGCTACCACATACTTATTCTTCTGTGGTGGAAGACCAGCTTGCTCTTTTCCCTATCATCTTCAAGATTTTAGGAGGTCCAATCCTGTTCCATGTCATTCTTCTTCCAAGAGATATAGCTCAGCAGGGGCCTATTGCTTTCCCATCCGCTTTTATACATTTACAAAACATAAATTAGTTCAGACCACATTAACATACAGTTCTGCTAGATCCATTACAAAAGCTGGAACTCCTTCCAAGCCAAGCAGTAGTGCTTTATTTCAGATTACTCTAAATCATGACTAGTCCTTTCTGCCTTTTGACTAATGGGATGTGATACAGGAGATGACCTTTGATTGGGCATGGTCAGATCTTCGGTTTGACTTTTGCTGTTGTTGGCCCTGCTAGCAGTGAGAGCCAACACTGCTGCTAGCTTCTGCAGAAAACGCTCTCCTCTGGTGATTTCATGGGTTGCTCACACTACAGAGCAAGAAGTTGAGGCTGTGCAAAAGCGTATGGCCTCAGGTAGTAAAAGTGGAACAAGTAGCTCTCAGAGAGCAGGAAATAAAGCTGATACACAAGAGAGACTCAAATCCAACAATGTGAACACTTGATTTTCAGCTGTGCCTGATTTCAATCTTCCAGAAGTTTCCAGACTTCTACTGATATCAATTGGTGATAAACGTGCTCAAGATCTCCAGAAACTGCAGTATTTCAGTTCTCTTCTACAGGACCATAGTCTGATTGCTATGGTACAGGGCAAGTCCAGAACTCCCCTGTAAAACCACACTGTCTGTAGTTAGAGACAGAGGTCTTAGCTGTTCCTTAGAGTTCCATACCACTTAAACTCTGGCTTCCCCACTGCCATAAGTCTCACTGTCTAAAGCTCTAGCATAAACAAAGTATGGAAAACAGCTGTTTAAATACCTCTGGCAGGCCACTACACCAGACAACTGCCAACTTTGATGTTTTCCAAAACTGGTATTGCGTATGTTAGGTCTTTTTAGAGACATTTACCTCCCAGTGGCTATACTTTCACATACAGAGAGATAAGGTACCCCTTCTCCTGGGAGGTAAATCCCTTTCTACTCGCTTTCTCAGTGCTTTTTAAAATATAATGTACAAAAGAGCTCTCCAGTTGCACAACACAACCTACAGTAATGTGACAGAAAACACAACAATCATAGCTGAGGGGCACAACCCCAGGCTACAGCAGATGAGAACAAGCCCCCATGGAGCAGCTATGGATGGAGAAACAAAGGAAAAAAAAAAAAAACAAATGCTAACCTTCAGAAGACCTCCAATAGGCAGGGATCTTTAACAAAATACCTTTACCTCCACTGCCAACCCTTAAATGAAGTCTGGGAAGGGGTGGATCCTGGCCCCACCCCTTCTGGTCACTCAGGTGCATTGCTTGCACCGGAGCTCCCCTGGGTTGGTCCTGCCTTCCCACCACCAGGTGCTCCATCACTGATGCCTTGATTTTGCATTTCCACTACACTTACTAAGGATCCAGCGCTGTGAAACCAAATGCAAGCGAAGGATCTAGAGTGAAAGTTCACAGTGAAAAACAAACAACTGATAATAAACACACACACACACACAGTAAAAAAGAAAAAAAAAAGGAGGTGGTTCTGTGCAAAACCAGTCTGTAATTTTCATGTTAGCAAGTAGCTTCCACTTTTTCAGTTGGCGTTGTACTTGTGGCTGGGAAGGATCAGGTATCATTTCTCAGACATACATGAGTAGGTAGATCCAGTGCGCTGAAGAAACTCTGGCTCAAGTAAATGCCTTGTGTCCTTCCTACCTAATTTCTGAAGCAATTTCAGTTGACTATATTAGCTTTTGTTTCCCCTGCTAAAATCAGTGCTATTTCTCCTGCCTAGAAGTAGCCACATTTCAGTGACAGGCGACATGAGCTCTGCAAATACAGAGCCAAATTCCATTGCAACACCAGAGCATGTACGTATGGTAGAAATGGATTTGTGCACTATGGAACAAATGGGATTGCACTATGGCTCTATGAGACAGGCAGAGGATGAAATCATCTTTATCATCTATTACCATTAATTCATGCTACGGAAAACTGCTCATCAATGGAATACTGAACAACCAGCATTCGGTTTGAAGACTGAAGTACCATACCTGCAGTGTCAGCAGCCCTGGCTTGGAGCTACACCTCCATGAAGTGTGGCCTCAAAATCCTGTGTGTATGTGTGTGCAGTGACCCAAACAGAAAAGGAATTTTTGACATGTAAACAACTATTTTGTCTTCTGCACTCTTGAACATAGACCCATTATCTTATCGTTCATTAGCAGACTACTGAGTTCACATAATTGGTAATAGTTTCTGGAAGCTGTTTGGCAAGCAGATATGGAAATTACTAACTCACAGCTGGGTAAGAAAAAATGGCAAACATACATGTTGTGCTTGCTCTCTTCCCTCGCCCCTTCCCTCCCCCCTGCACTCTCTTCCTTGGACACTGTAGATTTATGGCCTCACAGTATTCACAGATGATGTTTTCATAGTCACTAATGAGGTCCCAGCAGTTTTTTAACAATAACAGGACATTACTACTCCTAAGATATATTATGTGATTTCCCCATTTTTCTCCATTTCGGCTGAATACTCAGATGTGTGCTAGCTGAAAAATCTCCTGTTTTATTATTATTATGATTGATAGTCCAGTCACGTGATATAAATGACTGCTGAACTGTAACTTCCAAATTGTTAATTTGTATACAACCTTAGAATATAATCTTTTAACACATTGCTCATGGATTTGTACATACAAATGCCAAAACGATCTTTGGTTGTTTTTGTTTCTAGAGACAAAAGGGCAAGACAGCAGAGATCACTTTTCAGTACTCCTGTGCATTCATTTTTCCTCCCTGCAAGAATCTGGCTTCAGCCCATCATAGCTGGCAGTGTACTCTGAAAATATTTACTGGTAATAATTGAAAATAATTGTTTAGAGACCTATGACCCTTCAATGTTTATTCTCCAATTCAGGAAAGCATTTAAGCATTTGCTTTATTTTACATCTGTGTTTAAGTTACACTAACTTTGAGATAAGGTGGATTTTGAAGGCTTTCTTTTTCTTGAACTTAAGTTCTTATACATAAACCGTTTGATTATAGACAAGTAAGTTTTATTTAGGATAGTCACAACCATGCTGCTTTCTTAAGTCAGATCTAGAAGTTGCTGTCATTTACAGTCATAATGTTTACAAGCTCTTAAAGAAGAAGTCATGTTTAATACAGGAGAATTTAATATGCTAGCGTGTTCACTTAACGAAGCAGATTTTGGGAGATGAGCCTCTTGCTCACCTAGATTTCTGAAGTACCAATTTCTTACCTTCTATTTTGCCTATGGCCTAAAGCCTTTCCTTTAAAGAGTGATGTTGAAGTCTTTTCTGCTAGTTAAATACTTGTAATGAGGACCACTCATTGAAACTGTCCAAAGTCCCAGCCATTCCAGCATCTACACACTTTCAGCCTTGAAGGAATGAATATTCACACTGACTTCATGCAGATGAGACTACACACACCCCAAACATTAACCATGTGTGTAGCCTCTTACAGGTTTAGGACCAAATAAGCTCTTTGGTGGGAATGAGTAAATCTATGGTCAGGAAAAACCCTGGAACTGCTATTTTCACATTAGATCACACACCTTACTTAAGAACTTCCAAGTCCCCTAGGTCTGCATGCAACTTGCTACGCTTTTCAGAGAGTATGCAAAACAGAGAACAAAATCCACACCCAGTGAAATCAACAGTTTTGCCAACAGGGTCCCTGTGAGCAGAATCCCTCTTCAAAAAACACGCATTGAATTTTGGGTTTGTTTATGAAAGCAATGTTTGGGGTTTTTTTGTTATTCTCCTTAGACTACATTTATCTCCCCCTCTCTTTCCTATGTGGATTGAGCTGAAAGGGAGGGCAGAAGACACAATGGGTGAAAGAGGCTGCAGGAAAGAGGAGAAACTCCTATAGTTTGGGCCCAACAAACAAAGATTTCATTGGGTCTGATTTCCATTCCTTCTAATATCAGGTGGACTTTTCCAGGAGTTTTTTGAATTGAAAATATTACGTGCTATAATTTTTGTTCCTGACAGATGCAGGAATAACAAGCTGTAGTTTTTGTTTAGCAAATGTCCATCTTGAGTTCGTAGTGAGGTCCTCATTGTCAGGAACTTTCTTCTGTTCAAGTTAGATTTGGTGTCAGTTTGTTAGATTTTAATGCTGCAATTTGTAAGCATGGACACCAGTTCTGTGTTCCTTTTTAACCTCAATTGCCAGATCTAGCCAACACATGGTTCCAATTTTGCCCCACCTCAAATTCTTATGATGTAAATTTTCATGGAAAAGTGTCACTTTGAAAACCAAAAAGCTCCATCAAGCAACTTAACATTTCATCAGCAGATATATTTGCAGCTATTATCAGCAACTTGCTCTTGGCAACACCCCAGTGCACTCTCCCAACAGTGGATTTTTGCCCCTTGTTAGCTGTTAAAGCTGTAATATTTTCCTTGAAAATTACTTGCAAGACTCTTATCCCCAAACCCCTAGTATCTCCCTCTGTCTTTGAAATGCTTAGGCCATTTCCAGCCACTGAAAAAGAGCCAGTCCTTTAGTGCAGATGACTGAAGACTTGGAAAGGGAGAGGAAAGTCACAGAACCACAGAGGAAAATGAAAATGTTCTTTTCTTTTTTTCTTGGAATGATAATGTCTCCATCTAAGTTCTTCTGTTTTCCCTGGTTATTATATTCTTACAGCTCTTGGTTATCTTACCTGCCTGACAGCACTCAAACAAACACCAGATGGACCAAGGTTTCCATTCCCATTTTGCAATCACTTTTCTTTTCCTTGAGACTTAACTACAAAAAAAAAGAAGAGAAACAGACATTAGTCATGATCAAAATTAAAATATCAAGTTGTCCCATGAGTGACAGAATTAGTGAGCCTGGCCTCCCACAAGACTGTCCTCATTCCTCTGCCTATTACATCAAAAACTTGCTCATATTCCCTATAGTGCCAGATCAGAAATAGACAGCATTTACTATGGCGAGCTTGTGGTAATGCATGCGGTGAACGACCAGTTGGCTGCAACCAAAGAAAACAGATAATGGCAAAATAGAAAATGCTTTTCCTTTGGGTGTCTGGGGTGGGAACAGGGAGACTCTTCCTGATCCAGCCATCAGTCTTCCTGAACTTAAAGTCTGTGAATTTCCTACACCTCTTCTACATTTCTTAGGAAATGTTTAATGGATTTGAAAGTGATTTATATTGGGAAGAATCAGCAAATACTGTGATTACCAAATCATTGTCTCTGTACAAATCCATTCAAAAAATAGGGGATACAGATTTCTGTGCATCAGGTGGCCCTGTCCCTTGCAGGGAGTTGGGGGCTCTCTTTGCTCCTGCAAGAGGCAGAGACTTTTAGTTCCTGCTGAAGTCCCTAACCCAAGAAGATGCTGCTGCTGACTTTACCAAAACTGCTTACCACACAGGGGCCAGGGTTCCTCTGGTTATGAGCTTTCCTGAGAGAAGTGGTGATACGCTGATGTTTCAAACATGGAGTTGCAGTGTGGCAGAGCATCCGATTTGGAGCAAAAAAGCTCCTACCAGCTTTGCCCAGGGGCAGAGGACCGACAGCAGCCCCAGGTTTGCTGGGTCTGTATGTACTTACCTATGCAACATGTTCACCTGTTTTACTGATTTCTTAACATGGTCAGAGGCTCTGTCTGCTCCAAAATCCTGCCACAAATCCAGCTGTTTGCCTCCAAGTAAATTCTCACCCACAGATGTTTTAGTGGCAAAAACAGTGTCTCACCAGACAGAAGAATTATTTCAGCTGAAGCCGGGGAGCTTTACCCTAAAAGCAAAGGGGCAATAATTTTTCATGTAAGAGCCTAAAAAATATGTTGCCCTGGGCCAGGTGCCCAGGGCTGGTCCTGGCAGCAGGCTTGGCTGGTCCAGGTGGACCCCATCAGTCTTGGGGTCCCTTCTGAGCAGATCCCAGCAATGGGCTGGGGGGCAGGTTTGACAGAAAAGCAGTTTCATATTGCACCCCTTGCTTGCTGCTTGGTGGGCCATGCCCCCAGATGACCATTGAGGAAAGTGAAGCCAATAAGTAAAGGCTGGGTTCCCAGAATGTGTTTTAGACTTAAATGTCCTGATTTGGAAAGGCATGAAGGCATCAGCTCTTCCCATTGACTCTGGTTGGCAGTATAGGCCCTTCACACATCAGATCACTTATTTAGAGCCCTAAATTTAGAACCTGAACTCTCAGCAAGGCAGGAAATATCAGCCATGGTTTTGTCACTGCTATGTGCACAGCAAAAGCGTACAGCCCTGCCTCCAACTGCTTTTCAGGCAATTTGTCCTTTTTTGTCTTTTCAGGCAATTTTAATCCATTCAGAGAATTTGCTGCCCTTGATTGATAACATGAGGTACCTTTAATACAATTTCTGTTGTCAGCTACCATCTCTACTATTAAGCACCCTGATGTTCTAAAAAGCATCCTAAAGAAAACTATATTTTTCAATTCACAATTTTTTATCTTCAGAGTGCAACCTCATTGTGCTGAAAGCTAGAAAAGCCATTTTAATTTTAGATCTAGAGGACAGGAAAAGCCCAGTCACAGACAGAAAGATTCACTGAACCATGCTTTTGCTATTACAGCGTCAATCTGTCTCCACAGCTCTTGCTTTTGTTTTAACTGGAACAGAGGAAAAAAGATTAATAAGATTAAAACAGAAGAAAAATTTTCTCAGTTCATTTCCATCCTCCCTTTAGTTCATGGTAGTGATGGAGAACAGTCAGTGAACTTGTTCTTACCAACACAGGCGTACTCAGTACGATAAAGTACTACCCAAGGTAAAATCTTTCATTTCAACCACACAATTATTTTCTAGTTATGTCCAGTTTAAAAGAAAAGGCGAGAATGACTTGGCTCAGTCTGAAGTACCGAATGTGGATTGACAATTTGCAGCTTCAAGGACCTCCTCCCCTCCCACGCACAAATTCATGAATATAGGGATAATATGATAAATATATCTGTGGATCATTTGAAATTCCAGATAATTTACTGCTAGTAGATTTCTGGTTGGAGACTTTCTTTCCCCAGCTGATTCAATATGTGCTGTTACCTAAAATCAAAATCAGCCCCGTACAAAACTGCTGAAAGCTTTATGTGCTCTGAGAACACACCACACCTAAACACAGTCGGACATTGTTTCCTTGCTGTAAGAGAGATTGCAGAGTTACAAATAATAGTTCAGTTGCCCAATGTATTTTTAATGGATTAGTAAAGTTAACAAACGGTATCTTATTTCTGGCTTGTTCTGATGTAATGCAATTCTTTCAAAAGCATACTAGATGTTCCAGTTTAATGACCCTTCCTCTTTTCAGGGAACAAATATACACGTCCTTGTTCCTCAGTCCTTCACAGCAGCCTTCTAAAAAATATCTGGAGACAGGACAGCATTTGCCTTAACTGAGTTAGAAACAGTTGGTTTCAGCTGTACTTTACGATGAGGAATTCTGACAGCCAGGGGACAGCTTTCAGCAAACTGAATTTAGTGGGGAGGATGTCAGGACACCTTCCCCAAGCAAAGCACAGGCCTGCTTAGAACTACCACTTCTCTCCAGGTGGTCTCAGCTTTTCATTGACATCTGATGAGCTGCTGGCAAGAGCTGCTGGTGTCTGTGTGTGGGTTACACCCAGCCATCATGATCCTAAAAGGGCAGGGGGTGGGAATACCTTTTGTCTTTTTTTTTTCTTTTTCTTTTTTTCATCTTTTAATTGTGACCTTCTTCCATCTGAGTGACCACTTCAGGCTCCTGCTTCTGGTTGGAAGGGTGGGGTGAATGATTTCCTCTTCCTCCTCCCTTCCCTTCCCTGCTCTGAGCTCTGTTGCACACATCACTTGGCGGGGAAAGGCAGAGGGGAAGGGTGGTTCTAATGCCAAGAGCTTGGAAAGGACTGTGAGGATATTTTGCATGATTCCTGTTTCAGGAAGAAATATATGCAGGAACAAAGTGCAAGGCAAGGAAAAAAAGAATTAAAAAATCCCAAGCCCTGGTCCCAGGAGAGTACAGTGTGTGGATGATACACCACAGCAGCTAGTCTCCTAAAATGGCTGATTCTCCCGTATTGGGAAAAGAAAACAAAACAAATAAGCGTCGTCCCCCACCTTCCTGCTCCCCAAAGATGAAACAATCCCATTAAAGATCTTGTAAGACCTATGCAGTCAGACCATCATGTTAAAGCTTCTCTCTTTAAATTTTCTCTCTCATTGCATTGACCCATTGAGATGCTGTAGCCTCAAAAAAGCCCGGTGAACAGCAGAGACACCCAAGTACCCGTGAAACACCTCAGCAACAGCAGTGCCCACCCTTCCCATCTTCTGTCCCATGAAGTCCCTAGCCTACCCCCAGCTAGGAGCTTCCCCATGAAGCCTAAGGCCTACCAAGGCCCTGCCAAGCCCTTTCCAGCTCCACTGCCCGGCTATCCTGACCAGGCCAGCCCCCTGGGTGTACGGAGCTTTATTTTGCTGGTATTTCACTGGCGCTTTTCAAACCAGTCAGAACAGTTACCCTCATAACCACCGGGCCATAAATTACTGGAGCTGAGATATGAGGACTGGGGTTTGCACTTTACAGTATGAAGCATTTTGAGAGCTAAGGATAGTAAAAGCACCCTCATGAGGAGGAGGAAGACATAGGAGAGGGCTGGAGCATTTCTCCTATGAGGACAGAATGAGGGAGCTAGGCTTGTTCAGCCTGGGGAAGAGAAGACTCCAGGGAGACCTCACTGTGTTCTTCCAATACCTAAACAGAGTTTATACAGGGAGACCAACTTTTGGCATGGTATGATAGTGATAGGACAAGGGGGGTGGCTTTAAACTAAAAGAGGGGAAATTTAGGTGAAATGTTAGGAGGAAATTCTTTACACAGAGGGCGGTGAGGCACTGGCACAGGCTTCTCAGAGAAGCTGTGGGTGCCCCATCCCTGGAGGCGTTCAAGGCCAGGTTGGATGGGGCCCTGGGCAGCCTGAGCTGGTGGGCAGCAGCCCTGCCCATGGCAAGAGTTGGAACTGAGTGGGCTTAAGGTCCCTTCCAACCTAAGCCATTCTATGAATCTATGATTCTTTTTTTTTTCAGCTAGTATGAATGAAACTTAGAGACTAGCTACTTATGTATGTATCTATACTAGTTGCACAAAAGCCCAATGACAGTGGGAAAACTGACTGAACCTCACTGCTCCATTTTGTGGGTAGCTGAGATGGTGCCTTCCCTCCACAGTCAAATGAAAACAACTTTGTCTTAGTCCTAAATCACAGTTCCTCGTTCTTTTTCAGACCAGCCTCTTGCAGTCTGATGCAATCGCAGCAAGGCTTACTGCCTGCTGCAGTTACCACAGCCAAAAGTGTGCTGTTTGCAACTTCCCAGCTCCAAACCTCCACACTTCCTAACATGCACTACCAGGAACCTCACCAAGCCCTATGCACCCCAGGGCTCAAGTGGTGTGGTCACATCTGACACAAGAAACAAGGAGGATGGCTCGAGGCTGGTCGACTTGCTCCGCATTACTCACACAGCCCTTGAGGCTGGCACGGCACGGCAGAAATGAGGTTTGCTGCCTGTGTTCCACTGCTGGATGCTGGCAGCAGGTCATGCCAAGGGGAAATCTGCTCTCTTGGAGACGCCAGCACAGCCTGCTCTCTTTCAGAGCGTGATGGAAAAGGCCCTTCTTTGTTCAGCGTTTTTACTAAGTGTAAAAGTGTAAAACCCTTGATGGCTTGCCATCTGGATGGAAACTGCTCCCCTGTCAGGGGCAGACAGGTAAAAAGCAGAGCATGTGGGTGCAGCCCTTTCTGCTTTGCTCCAAGTTTTGGTGTGGAAAGCATTCGGTCTCTGGGGTGATTGCTGCCATATTTATGTGTAATAATAGTAAATACTATTGGAAGAACAACAATAACCTGACAAGCATCATCACCATGCGGTGCTCTGAGACTGAATTGAGTCCCAACTTTGTGAAAGAGGGGGCTGGGAAAGGCACCACATGCTAGGTGCAAGGAGAGGTTGGAAATGTGCATCTCCAGCAGGAAAAAAACGGAGCACTTGTACTTGTGGAGACTGGGTGGGGAGCAGGACAGCGAGGTGGTGCAGGAGAGCTTGCAGGGAGGACGGCAGGCAGAACAGGAGGGTGTAAGAAAGAGCAAAGGGCTTTTGTGAGATTTTTGGCAGATGCTCGAGCAGGTGGAATGCGGAGCGTGTTTACACAGTTCGTATTTCAATATACTAAGAAAACACGCAGAGTCAGGCTCTAAGCTGTTATTAAGCTCCCCCCCCCTCCTGCCCAACCACTTCTTTAAAATCTGCCTTCAGATCTCGAATGGAACTGCTCTCTGCTGGACTGATGGCGCTGGGGCAGTGACTGTGCCACCAGCTGAGAAAACAAATTTGAGAAAGAGAGTGTGCGCTCAGGTTAACAAGCCTTGGGCAAGCAGGCTCCCCCTCCCTGTTCCCTGTTCTCACCTCCAGTTCCCCAGAGCCCCTGGAAATAGTGTGCACTGGTAGGAGAAGCTGTCAGGCATCGAATGGCGGCCGGGCTTCAGAGCAGCGAGTGGGAAGGAGAGGGGAGATTTACAATGTTCCAGTTTTGACTTTTTGCATAATGAAAACCAGAGGTCTAATAAAATACAGCAGCAGTGACACTGTAGCGGGAGGGGAGAAAGGAAAACAAACTTTTATGATAAAATAAACATTGTGCACTCAAATAAGGAGTCTATCTCTATTTCCATCTATGGATACAGACATAAACACATTCTCTTCTGCTAATTCAAACTAAGGAGATTAAATCCAGGTAAACTGAACACAAGATAGGTAGGAACATTTCCCATTAGCAAATCAGCCCCAGCAATTCCAGAAAGGAATTCTGTCCAGAGGACTATATGAGTGGCTCAGAGGTGTTGCCACTCATCAATATTGAGTCAGGAACCAAGGATATATAATTTTAAAAGTTCTGGGTTTGTTCAGAAAGGTGGAGAAAGAGGCAATATTGCATTTACACTTGTATTATTTTTTAGGGATAATTTTTTCTTCATGGGGCTAGAGCAGAGGAAGTAATAGAGTACATCTGAATACCTCAGTGGGCTGCTTTACATCCTGTGGGATGAAAATCACATTGTGCAGTAGCTTCAATCATGGATAGACATAGTGCTTCTCATCTTTAAAACAATGTAGAAACATGATGATCAGGATATATTGACCAGTTACAGGTGCTGATGGACCCGTGAGGCATGCGGGGCAGCTTGCATCCCCCAGAGCTCCTGTGTAACACATTCTCTTCAGAATACAGAATTGGAATTCCTCCATGGTGGAAAGAAAGGGGCCATGGGATGCGTTTTCTGCTCCTTCCAGTTGTTCGGGGAAGTTCAGCTTCTGAGCTTAATTCACACATTGATTTCATACTCTGTCGGTGATCCTGGGAAAATCATTCAACTTCTTTGACTTCTCCAGTTACTCATCCATATAACAGATATTTTTATTTTAGCTGGGAAGCTCGAGTTTCTATTTGCAATTTTTACAGGGAAAGTAGTATAAAGGGAAAACAATTGTCTAAATAGTAGTAGCAGGAAGTCATATTTACAATTCGCAAAGGACTTCTTTGAAATGTATTTGTTAATTCTACGCTATTTACTTGGCCTTGATAATGACACATCCTTTGACAACATAATTGCCATATTATTAGTGATATATTCACTAATAAAGTCACAGTGTCCCAATGACAATGAAATACAGCATTTGCAATCCAGTAACCGCATCCTGCATCCTGTTCAAGACCACAGGCAGACGGGCAGACTGGCTTGCCAAGCACCTGCTCTTAGATCACGTTTAGCTAATGCAAACAGCTGAAAAGCACTGGTGCTGACTTTGGGTGTTCCAGTATAAGTTCCCAAATTAGGCAGCAAGTTTTGTTGTCCATTCATTATGGCTTAATAAGTTCTAGTCAGCATGTCGAAAAAGATGTACTGTGCTCTGCCTAATTCAGAACATGCTTTGGAAGGTCCTTACTGGGGCTCCTTGACACCCTAGTAAGGCAAAACTTGATGGTCTGTATCTGCAAAGTCTATTGAGGCAGCTATGAAGTGAGACTTGGGCAGCCCACTCTGAGAGCAGTTTCAAATCATTTTCCCATTCTACAACATCAAATCCAACAGCACCCTCCGCTGTCTGCTGGAGGGAATAAGAAGTCTGCCCAGTAATTTCCTCCGACAGGATGATAAAAGCCAGCCAGCGGAGCTCATTCTAATTACAACAGATTATCCAGCTGTTCAAAGAACACAAATTAATATAGATGATTGTAAGTAAGTGATTGGAATGTGGCCATTTTTTTGAGAAAATAAAAAGGAATGACACTTCAAAAAAAATGCAACTGACTTTGGAGTAAAATTAAAGATGAAATCATAATTAGTCTACTGTGTATGTTCTACTATGATATCATTCCAAAGAATGTAAAATTCTTTACGGTTAGTATTTTTTCCTTATGCTGTTATTTGAAGATACTTTTTCAGACTCAAGAAAATACAAGTCAGATGTTCTTTCTCACAGTAAACCTCAGCCATTTTAAGTTAGAATGGCTTACAGCCAGAGCACCATACACATACATGAGTCATGGCCCCTTTCAGTTGTAAATGCAGGACACTAAACATGACCACCAGCTACTATTTCTAGCTTAGAGGGTCTTTCTGGAACAACAGTGGCGGGAACATTTGAAGAAAATCTCTGTAAATATTGATTGGTTTACTCTTTTTTTTTTTTTCTTTCTCTACTGTCCAGTTTTTTTCACTCAGAATTCTATTTGGCTCGTTTGTTTCATTTATGTTTCTCCTCCTTAAAACATCCATGACTATTTGCCATTAGCATTCACAGATTAAGCAGGGAGCTAGGAGACAAAAGCTTTTTCTGTTTCTTTTTTTTTTTTCAGAGGAGAGAAAAGAGCAGGATGATGACAGGCAACCAATATGGCTGGAAAATGATGGAGGCAGAGGATACAATGAGGACAAAAACAGGTTTCTCTTCCAGCTTTGTGGACAGAGTCTCTTATCACCTCCTGTGAGTGCTGGGTGCTCTCCTTTTGGCAGTGATATGTGCTACAGTGCATACACCCGAAAGTCTTGTCTCATTCATGTGCAAGAACACAGTACCTTCTGTCTGTGTGACCAAGGAGTGGGAGCATAACACACACATTGAAGGTCTGCCAAAATGAACTCAGAAGTTTCCTGATTTCCAGCACAGAGCACCTGTTCCAATCAAGGCAGACACATCTCACTGAGGAGACTTCTCAGTATCTGCAGGAAAATGCAGGGAAATATCTCTGTATTGCCACTATTGAACAATTGGTATGTAGCTGTGGCATGAGAGCCAAGGAGGTAAAGGCACAGTGGTGCCCATGCCGTTTCCCTTCATGAAGTCATGCTTGGTCTTTGGTGCATCTGACAGTGTACTGGAGCAAGATACTGAGACACTCGGGCTGCCTTAGGGGCTGATAGCTCTTTAGCTGTAGCAATGTATGGCTCTGTGTTGTTGCTTTGTGTCAGACCTGTTAGATGTGAAAGGGACTCTGAGCTCATGCCTCTGTGATGATACAGCTAGGTTATTACTGATATCAAGTAGAAATACATCTCTGCACCAAGCCACACTGTTTGTTCCGTATTTTATTTTTGGGATCGTTGCTTAAATGTTTGCCATTTACCCTGTTTGTAATTAGAACTGGAATTATTCAAGGGAGTCCAATTCCCATGGAAAGCAGGGTTGGGAATACAGTTCCCCTAAGGTCCTTCCAAAACTGTCAGCAAAAAATTAAGTTTCCCATTTAATATTCCTGAAGCTTTTAACAAAAACATACAAAGTGAATCCAAAACTTACTTCCTGCCACACAAAACTCAAAATACGGACCCACGAAAACCCCAGACTCAGCCTGAATGTTCAAAATACCATTGTACAAGGCCTTGGCAAGACTTTATCCAGAATAATGTGTACAGCTCAGGTCACTCACATTCAAGAAGGAGTTTATTCAGCCTGAGACAGTTGTGGAAGACTTCAGGCTTGGGGAAAGAAAAGCTGTTCTTTCTGGATGACACCAAAAGAGCCTGTCTTGTTTAGTCTAGCAAAAAGAAGGTTGAAATCTGTTCACTTTTTATAAATACATCAAGGCAGAAGACACCAGGAGAGCTGAAGAGTTATTTAAGCTAAAGAGCGGTGTTGTCAGAAGAACAAATAGTAAAAGACTAGCCCTGAACACATTCCCACTGGAAACTATGACAGGTTTTCTAGAAGAAAGTACAGCAAATTTCTGGTAAAACTTTAGTAGTAGTTGAAATGTGAAGCATGACCAGTTTATGAGAGGGATTATGTGATATAATTGCCTGTATTAACGTGGGACTGAGTCAGAGATGACTGCTCAGGAGGTCCTTCCCAGCCTGAGTCCCTCAGCTGGATAGTGATTTGGATGCCTGCCTTGTTGAGTTCCCACACTCAGCTCTGCTGAAGGGGCATGGTTTCAAGAAAGTGTGGAGCCTTTCTCAGTATTTTGCCTGGGTCATCCTTAAAAAAAAACATGCAGAAAAAAAAAATGCCATGACTTACAACCACCTTATTTTTCACAAATAATTTAAAAAAAAACTCCTTTTCTTTCGAGTTTTTCTTTGATTACAGACTTAGGATCACTCTTAGATAGAGATTGGCTTGAAAGGGGATTACCTTATACAACATTATGTAGATGATATCCTGTTGACAGAAATGTGCTCGTGCCCTGTGGCATGGAGAGGGTAGTAATGAAACACTCCATTACCTTGAGGAATCTGAGTCATTCAACTAGAAGAAGCAAGACCACATATTACGTAACGATATTGGTAGATCACAACAGTTTATATGAAACCCATGTTTCCTCTGGTCTGCAATGCCCAAAACCCAAGAGAAGACAGCAAGTTACATAAATATTAACAGACTTTTGTGTATGTGTGTGTCACTGTGACACAAATTACATAAGTGATCCTGGCAGCAGAAATTCAGTTGGTGTTCCACTAGCATCTGCCCTATGCTACTAATATTTTTTCATCTTTAGAGCAGCTATGAAACAGTTTCATAAAACAGTGTACACACAAAACTAATGCCAAGCCACCTCATTATTCTGACTTTTCTAAGGTTCATTATGCAGCTTCTATCAATAACTTGAATTACTAAATGATGGGGTCCATTTGGAGGCAATGTTGAAGAAAGGCACAGCTGTGAGTTTCAGTTTTGAAACACAGTGCCTATATGATGAAATAACAATTTGTAGCAAGGCAAGAAAGCAGAGAGAAGAATGCATTCGCTATTTAGGCATTAGGCATTTAGACATTATGGTGATAAAGAATGCATTTATGCAAAAGCACATATATACAGTGTCTAAGCATATATGTCAATATGAGAAAAAAAGACCATAGGTAACCTATGTAAAGTCTGGTATGAAAGTCAGAGAACAGGAGATATGTAACAGAAGTCTAGAAGCTGAGGCTGGCATTGCACAAAAAATCACAATTTATTCATTTATACTGTAAAACCAAGGCCATTTGCAGTTGCTGAAGAAATGTCAGCTGGCTGTGATTCTCATCCTTGTTACTGGCAAATGGTTTGACACACAGCAGCATGACAGTCTTACTTTATAATCAAATCTGACCGTAACAGAAAAAGCTCTACAGGCAAATCATATGAAAGGGAAAAGTGCACAAGGGGTTAAAGTACACGAGGGAACTCCACTACTTTCAGACATTTTTAGGCATTGCAGCTCATGATTGTTTTATGTCTACACTGAGGTCAAGCTAGGGCAGACTAGTATTGAGCACTGTTTACCAGAATGCTTGAACTAGACAAAAAACTTCAAACATGGCATTTCTATACATTGAATTTCTACACATAAAATTTAGAGAGAGATCATGGCAAAAGAGGTCACCAGCTGATAGAATAATACTTTACATTCTCGCTAAATCCAATGATTTTAACAAAGCTTTCTGAACAAGACTACCATTTTTAGGTTTTCTTCCCAAAACAGCAATCATGAAACAAAATAAGGGATCTGTGGATAAGTGAATATCCTACCTGTTAGCAAGAACATTATTTGTCTGGGCAGTATTAGTCAGCTTTCTCTATTGGAAAGATCTCTAGATTCAAGGAGGAAGATTACCTGTTACAAGCATCCATCTTTCAACTGCTTGTAGCGTTTATTCAGACAGGAAAGCAACTGATGAATGCTGCCTTTTAACTACAGGCAGTCTGGCAGTTACAAGGCGCGGGAGACTTTTGGTAGGTTATAAAGCCTTGCAGTCAACTGTTAAATTATAGACGTGTTTCTAATCACTACAGCACAGCTGACGTGTTCGCTAAGAAACAGATATGGAAAAATAGCATTAATTTTCAGTTGTCACTTAGCAGCAACAATAGTTCGGAAGAAAGCAAAGCACAAAAGCATTTCAAACTGGACTACACAAATATTTGGGGCTTTTATTTTCTATAAAAAGCAAGATTAAGATCAACAAGGAAAGTGTAATCAAATAAAAATACTTGTATCAGCCTGAAAACTTTCTGGGCAGGTGATATTCCATAGGAGAGCTCTTTAGATGTTTTTCTATAACATCCAGAAAAGCAAACGGCTATCTCACAAATGACAGCAGCATTGTTGCACCAAGTTTTTGCCCTTAAAAGTATGGTAACCTGACGGTCACTGTGGCTTGTCCTTTTGAAAAACTCTTGTATGTTATCTTCTCTGTTATTTTTTTTACCTCATCCTTAAAAAATACAAGTTAATTCAAGCAGAAGAGTATTTTTTTTTCGCATGTATAGAAAAACAGACAAAACCGAAATAAATTATATGCACAATGAGAAAAAACAATAAACAAACAAACAAAAACACACTGCATGCAGCATGTGTAAATGAGCCATAGCTTCAACTAAGCAGTTGTTTCAAAGGCCTTCTTCCATGGTCTATATTTGAAGTACCAGTCCTCCTCCAGTGAAGACTGTTGAATCAAGTGAGTTGCTAAAATGCAGCTCACCTGGTCCCCATGGCATGCTTGTTCATTACATTTTGAAGGCAGAATAAAATGCCTCATCTTTCCAAGGAATGGACATGCTTCCATGCTCATGGAAGTACTGACAAAATGGTTTCAGGTGAACTTCTTGCAAAGCTAATGTTTCTGAAGTGTTCATGTTTGTATAAACTCTGTCCTTTGCAGTCTCCCACTTCCCAGGTCTCTCCTCACCTGCCAAAACATGCAAACATTCAGCAGGACAGTAAATTCTCATTTTTCAGTCTGGAGAAATATTCTGCAAGTCCATCATTCACTTGGAAAAATGAAATGAAAGAAAATTTGTACCTAGAAGCAAAAATCGTGTCACTGTAAAACCTGAACTATATCTGAAGTTTTATGAACAGAGAGCTTGGATTTGCTCAGGCTCATGTAGGCTTGTTTAAGACAGTTTAATGCTACTTCCATGTGAAAAAAATAGATTTGTCGAGTCTCTACTAAAACTGACTACATTTTATAATATATTATGTTAGTTTCCTCACAGTGGGGGCTCAAACCAGATCAGAGCACAAAAACAGGTAGTCAGCAACACAGGCTATGCTCCAGCTACAATTTCTATTGGCTATTTTGCCTGACTGTGGATTTGTCCCTTCTTTAGGCAGTCAGCATATCTTAGAGTTAGCATAAGTGAGGCAGCGAGATGTGTCTCCTGCCATCAGCAAGCTTACATCAGGCAGCAGCTCCACTTTCTTCACATTTCGTTTATTGCTTTCCTTGGTTATGGCTTCATTAAGATTTAAGAAAAATAGGTTTTAAAGTATACATAAAAAGGGCTTTCTGATTTCAGCTCTGCCCCAAGTGCATGTATATAGACTCAAAGCAGATGGAGTATCCTGGACGGTAAGAACCAAGGCTGTCTTTTCTTCCTTATGGTGGCTTCCATTCTTTCTGGTCAGTAAAAGGTACTGACTAAACAATGATCATAATCCTCAGCTTCTGTAATCTAAGGAAGTTCATGCTCTTTTCAATCTCTCGTGTGAAATACAGGACCCCACACTCAGCTTTACCTTTATTACTGGGTCACATTTTCCCCCATGGTCTTTTATAACCCTTTTAGCTGACCATATAAAGACAAGGTGATGTGTCAGAGTTCTCAGAATTGAAATTGCCATGGAGCAGAGTTAAAGCTGCCATGATGTTGGAGAGGGGCATGGTCTCGCAGCTGAACGTTGCTCAGAGCCAGTATGGGTGCAGGTTTTTGCACTGACTGCTTCAGAGCTGCTCTCACTTTCCAGATTTGGCCCAGAGTCTCCTTTGCTAGGGAGTTGAGCAACGAACAAAAAAACGGTGGTTATGAAACTGTGCAGTTATTATAGCCTCTAAGAACTCAGCTTGTAACATATTATAGCCTTGACAAAAAAAGAAAAAAAGCAATCTTTGCCTAAATTACTTCACTTGTTTGACAGCTGATTCCCATTAAGGGTTTGTATGGATCATGCCAGTAATCTTGATAAACCTCTGATAAGGTGTCCAGATGTCCTGGTTTTGCCAGTTTCTAATTAGCAGTCCTGGGGTCCTGTCAGTTTAAGTTGGTGTTTGCTGCCCAGGGCCATAAAGTGAAAAGTTCTCTGCGTCTGATGTCAATTCTTCAAAGGAGGACCCCCTCCTTGCCATTGGATATTGAGTCCTGGTTGGAGAGACTGCAAATTTGATCAGCCTAACAAAAATTACAGGCAAGCCTGGAAACAATATTCTTATGTGCGTGTCCTTCCTCCACACCTCACCTGCTTCATGGACAGGCGTGCACCAAGGCTCCTATGAAGAGACAGAGCTTCTTGTACAACACAGTATGTTTACACAGACAAGTATAAGGGGAGCTGGAAACAAGTGTGAATGGGGAGATAAACATGGACCTCTTCTTAAGCCTGGTGGCCACAGAGAGTCCACGTGACCCAGCTCTGAACTGAGGCTCAAGGATAGCATTTTCCAGTCTAGAACAGGAAGCTCAGGTCATTCCCAAGGGCCTCAGGCTGTAGGGATGCTTGGGGGTCTAAATCTAGGCATAACAACACATCTTTTTTACATAGTGTAACAAGAAAAGGAGAGATGCAGCTGGAGAACACTCCTGCCTGAGGAGAAAACCCCTTCAGCTATTTCCATTGATAGAAGCAGCTAGCTGATTTTCCATCCTCGTCTGAGCACTGTTTCAGCAGTGAAGCATACTGTAGAGGCAGTTTTACCTGTTCACTGCTATGAACATACACTGTGGAGACAAAAACCTCTCTGCCCTTTTCTTGCTGAAAGGCAGTCACTGGGAGGAGGCAGAGGTTGAGCATTTAAAACAGAAAACCTAACAGGTGGGAAGAGCAACTAAAAGGAGTGCAGATGGAGTTCACCTGATTAGTCCTTCAACAACACAAGCTACAGCATTTGCTCCCTGCCTAAAAACATAGTTCTATTATGGCAAACAGGAAGAAGCAGCACTAGCCACTGCCCAGCCCGCAGGGATGTCAAGATCACACCCCCTAAAAAGTGCAACCATTTAAATTTAAAAGTCTACGTTCGCTAGATCCAGTTTAAAGGCTCAAACAAAGAGTGCAGATCATTTGCCATCTTCCCATGAAGTGCTGAGAAAAGGAATTAGGTGTGAGGCAAATCTGTTGTAAATGCCTTGAGATCCTCTAAAACCCTCAGCCTTTTCTTCCATAGCTACAGAGAATAACATTTCAAGAACAAGGCAACGAGTTACTGGGTGGAAGACAACTTATATATTGCCACAGTGGTTAAAACATAGAGTTTAGCTTAAGACATTGAGGTTTCTCACGGTTTCTCTAATAAGAGAGGTAGAAAAATAGCAGGTGCAACAATTTCCACGATGCACAAACACTCCTGTCTTAGTGTCATCATTTGCTCATCCTCTTAATGCTTTTTGGTTTTACCTCTTTTCTCCTCTCATGTATGCACATCAGACTTGCAAATTATGGGGTCATAAAAGCCTTCAGAAGGGAAAATAAGAGCTACAGCATTCAAAAAATATCATCCTAGGCATTGCCTTTCCACCCATATTCAGGAGGAGAGCACTTACTGACAGTCCCCTGCACTTCGATGCTGAGTGACCTCAGCAATCTGCCAACATGGCTCCACTGTCACCCTCTCCACTGTCTTTCCACATCCTTCATGGTCACAGAAGAAAAGAGGAGACGTTAAGAGAATGTAGCATCCTCTACTGAGATTACCCAGGGCCAACCAACAAGAGCCTTCTCAGCCAAGGGTATTGAACTGTCATGGAAAGAAGCGAAGGTGAGTGTTGGTGTCTTGCAGGCTCTGGCCACTGCCAAAAGCAGAGACATAGTGGTAGATACAGACAGGCACAGCTCAGGGCTTTGGTATGCTTCCCCAGCAGACAGGAATTGTCCCTGTTTAGTTTCAGTGAGAACTCATCCAGTCGATCCACAGAGGAGAGCCTTCACTATGAGCTGCAACTTGCCAGGAAAGTTAGCTGGTCATGTGAAATCTCAGAAGGAAAATGAGGAGCCCCATTTGTCAGAGTTATAAACTGATAAAGTTGGAACCTTGCCTCTCAAATAATATTAATGGTAAATAAAATACAGCTTTTCAACGAGCAGATGAGCTAAGCAAAAAAGTACAATTAAAGTCAGTTCGTTGGATGTCAGTCCCAACGCTGGCTCTGTGAAACGTGTTGATGCAGGAAGCAGAAGCAACTCTTCATAGAGATGCAGTTTTTTACTCAGTGCCCATTAGACTGCATTATATCGTCTGCATGCAATGAAGGGACTTCAACGAGCAATTTCCACTCATGCTTCTTCGGCCCCATATCATGCTTGCTGCAAAATCTACATTCTTTTTTTTTCTGTAAGTGAAGAGAACTGTGGTAGTTCAGACCACAAAAGACTATTGTTGGCTGTGCAAGAAGAAGAGGAAGGATTTATAGGCTGTGCCTTTTTTTCTTTCAACAGATAAACGCTAACACCAAAATTATGGCACAAGCTCTTAAAGTCTGATAATTAAAAACAAAGGTAATTCCCTATGGAAAGGAATACTGAGGTCTGTAATATGTCCTTCAAATTGAAACCGACTGCATAACTCCCAAATAATGAGGATACAAATTAGTGATATGTGATCATCCGCTTCTGTTTATCCAGAGCATGTTCTTTTCTTGTGGTTTTTGCATACCTTGCATTCACAGTGTGAATGAGCCACACACAGCTAGTGTTTACCATCCAGTATTTCACTGGGGGAAGATGGCAATTAACATTTTGGCTTAAACTCAAGAAAATCTCCCTCCTTTCCATGACCCAGTGCCTGACTTGCCTCTTAGAATGACAGCCAAGACCACGTACCTTAGAGCAAAACCAAAAGAAGCTTCTATAAAAGCACATCACTTATATCCAGAAAATATAACACCCACTGAAGTGGAGCTTCAGAAACTCATTAATGCAGTGCTGGAAAAAAATAAATCATGGAAAGACAAAAAGAGTTTACCCTGTGAACTAAGTCCTTTTGATGTACAAATTAGCCTACACATCAAACAAGCCCTTGAGAAAATGTCTTGTCACTTCCTCAATGACATGTGAAGTAGAATTTTTCTGGCCATTCCTGAAAACATAATTTGTAATTTTAACGAAATGCTAAGGACCAGCCTAGTCCCTGGAGAGGCTTACTTTAATATGCTTTTGACTTTGGGTAAATAGAAGTTGAGTTGCTCCACGGTCCATTAGTATTTTTATATCAGCCCCTTGATGGAAACAGGGAGTGGGGAGTTACTGAGAAAAGCTAAATAAAAACCAAGCAGCACCAACAAGACTTTTGCAGAGCTCAGGAACACCTGAATTTGGATTGGGTTACACTCGGGAGAGAAGATTGTTGTTGATTTTCGTCTGGGCTGATCCCTTCCCAGCACCTCCAGCCCACAGTGCAGCATGGCAGCACACCAGCACAGCCCAGCGCCTTGGCACAGATTTCCACCGCCAGCAAGTGAAGCCCAAACCCTGCCCAAGGTCAAAGGGAAGAATGACAGTGGTGGTCTAGACCCGCTCTCCAGAGAAGCTTTGTCCACGTCATCTGCACACGCGCAGGCAGGCACGCACAGCCTGAATACGCCACGGTGTCTGGCGCAGTTGGAGGTCAGGGTTTTAGTGATGACAGGGAAACCACATGGATGAGGTTCTTGCCCAAGCAGCCAGAGCTGAGAAAAAAAGCACAGGGAGAAAGCTGCTTCCACGGAGCAGTGGGCAGCAAAAGCCCTCCCATTCACCCACACTTCTGGCTGGTCCAACTTGTTCCCAAGAAGCCTCGCTTCTTGCTTAACACACTCATACATATGCACACAAGTGCTTCACAAATCCTGCCTGCTAACAGCAAAAGAAACTTGGCTGGTCTGCAAAGCCAACAGGAGCAGCTCCTGCAGAAGCACTTGTCCCACCACTGAGGGACTCCATCCTCAGCTCACACCCTTAGCAAATCCTCGCCCCCTTCTTTCCCACCCCTTCCTCTCCCTGCTCCTCCATATTATAGTTTTTTTCACTGACCCTTTTCTTTAAATACCCAGGGCTCTTTCTTTGGTCTGACTCCTCTCATGAGCACAGCCAGCTCAGTCTCTTTATGAACTACTGGACCTTGGCATCCCTCCAGTATCACAGCATTAAGAAAGACATTTTCTATTCAGCAGCGCTGACTCCATCACATAAGTCTCTGTGGAGTAGGTCAGAAGGCAAAGCCTGCAGAGTGTAATAATATTTGTACTGCTGTCTAATCCTAGAGGGAAAATCGTAGGAGGAAAGATGTAGAGGGAAGTAGAACCAGCTAAGAGAATGCCAAATGCCTCCAAACCGCAGGGCTCTTCAATAAAGGGGGAACAAAGAGAGACAGCTCCAACAATATCTAGTGTTTCTTAATCTAATTATATTTTTACTCTAAGTTTTGTCATCATAAGAAATGCCCCTTGCAGGCTTTTGTTGTCTTTTCCTTTTCCATAGGTACAGTCTCTCACCTGGTTAAACAGAAAGCTGCTAGTAAAACAGTCCAAATATATAGCAGATGCACAAAGATACCTTGAGAAAAGATTGTTAGAGACATAAAATCTGTTTTTTTCCCCCACAGTTCTTTTCCCTGTTTCCTCTTGTAGTGCAAATACACCTCTTTGAGAAATGTCCCTGTCTTTCCTTGGACTGGGGCACAGTGGTCATTCTTCAGGCTTGAAATATGGTGTCCAGAAAGAATTTAAACTTACTTTTCTGAGAGACAAAAACACTATAATGGAGAGCTTTCCCTTGCTCCATGGAAGAAACTTTACTCATTCCAACATTCAGAGTGAGGATGCTAAACAATATATGTCACTTACATATTTCAAATATCTCACTTGACAAACAGTGCCTATTAAAAGTGTTATGTAGAGGAATGAACCTCAATCATCAACAACACCTCTGCTACTATCTGTGATTTTCTGTCCTTCCATAAGAAACTTGAAAGGAGTTTTAATTTAAAAATAATTTAATTTAAATTTAAAAAGAATTTTTAATTTCCTAATTCCTTCAGGAAGGACGGAAGTATCATCTCTAAGTAGAAGAGATCCTGAATTAAAACTGTCAAGTTAATTAGGTTGCTTTAAAAGAAAAGAAACCTGCATGAAAGAGATAGTATAAAACAATGCATCTTGTGAGAAATTTCTGTAAAAATGTTTGCAGCAAGGTATTAAGAGCTAGTACAACCTCAGTAAGATAATCAATAAACGTACACGGTCATGACTAGAAGCCTTGTGTTAACCTTCCTTGGAAGAAGCAGTGAAATTCTGAGAATAAATCAGTTTTTAATTAATGCTACCAATTTCTTGAAATAGTCCCATAGGTAATCCACTTTTCATTGACACTTCCTAATTCTTTTTTTTCCTCTGCAGATTTTTTCTATCAGTTGATCTGAATAAACCTCTTCTGTCTAGAAAAGTTACCTTTCTTCATTCAAACCCTGTGCATAGTTTACCCTTTTGACTGGTTTTGGTGAAGTGAAATACCCTGGGCTCAGCTTAGCTGCCCAGAAGTCTGCAGTCTGAGATGCCATTGAGCATCCATTTGGCTTCCGACTGCTGGAGTGCTTAGGCACATTTTGGAGCTGTGCTGTCGCATAAATTCTCTAATCTACTCAGTGAGGTCAAAACAGTTTGGGAGAGAGCACAAATCCTGAACTACTGAAAATAGCTCCCCAACAAAGTGCAACACTGTTCAAGAAAGGGCAGCCTTGACATAGTTGGACATCCGTCAGGATTTGCAGACAAAGTGATCTAATTAATTGTGCACTTAATCTCCACCTTTATAATGACAGGAGAAAACAAGTATTTCAGTTGTGTTACTTTTTGGTTATTTGTTCGACCTACATGGCACTGTGGGTTAAGACAAGGGGTCAGTTTTCAAGGTGGACACTGAAAATTTGCTGCAGAATGGCAGGAATCATGAAGGCAATCATTTGGAGAACCAGCTTGACCTCCTCTAGAGAAGAAAACTTTATTTCTAAAATGAGAAGACGTCAAAAATAATTTCTTCCCTCACAGAAAATGTACCAAAGAATGAACAGCGTGAGGGGTAAGAAGATGCAAAAGAAAGCAGAAGTAAGTAGTGCCACAATCTCCAAAGAAACAAGGGTGCAAGAGTAGACTTTTCATCTGCCCATTGAGGCTGAAATGCTGTGTAAGCTGATCTGGGACTCTAATGCTTCTGAAGGTATGGGATTCCAAGCTAGATGTTCCATTAGGATGCAGCATGGGAAAAGAACTTCTTGTTTGGTCTGAAGCTAATACATGAAACCAAGCTGTGGTTGAAGACAGATTAAAATTTTCTTGGGGATGGAGCTGAAAAGTTATCATATCCTAAAAGAAATAAAATACTTGTAACTAATTCATTTGCTTACTTCTTCATATGAATCAATGAAAATTAGATATAAACTTTCCACTCCTGAGAGCTCTGTGAAAGTTTGGATTCCAAGAGGAATATATAAGGAAAAATAACACAGTAGAAATCATTCTCCATGAGAGATGGGGATCAGGATGCTGCATCTTAGCAACCATTTATAAAATTACTTACAAATATTGGTGCATTTTTTTTATCAATCACATGTTCTCCTTTTCTTGGTGGTGGCAGATTGTGTGGTAAGAGATGTACTGCCCCATCTCAACAGATGGAGCAGGAAAGCTTTCTACTGCTTGAAAAGAAATCAAAATTGTAAGTGTAAAACTCATGGTGGACAGAAGAAAAAAAAATCTGCTTGTGGATAGACACATCTCCAAGGTAGGTATCTTGCCTGTCCCAGTGTAGGGTTTGTTCCTCAGCAGCATTCACTCTCTGCAGGATTTCCTTTCCCTTTGCCTCACTGACAGTTTGAGCAGAAGCCTTTAAGTATATACTGGGAGAAAACCGATCACTGAGACCTACTTCTGTCCTGGTCAGACCTTCACTAACAAGGGGACACATCTGCTGCTCTTCACAATCCACAGGAGAAGGTTGCTCCCTGCTGCCTCCCTGACGTGGACTAGGAAAGCCTATTGCAGGTGCTATCTTTGAAGCAGCTTTCCACACAGCTCACAGGACTTCAGCAGAGCCAAAACAGCATACAGAATATATCAGAAAATACAGATAGGTGGAGGATGAGGGAAGCTGTTACAGTGCTGGACCTCAGGTAAGAGTCACAGTGCTGCCCTCCCATTCTGCCTTGGATTAAGCCAGAGTTTAAGGGCTGCATTAAGAGTACGTAGAAAATTCCAGCTTCAGTTTTGGCCTGGTTTCAGGCAAGATGAATGAGACCATAATTATTGGCACATTTTTTGCAATACTTATGGGATTCAGATACATATTTATATCACAAGTCACAAAATCTTGATATTCTTAACTTTCATGATGTTCTAATTAAACGTTAGAAGTCCTGACGGTTATATATGGTTTCAGTTTTCAAAGATGCTCAGTTTCTCACTGAAGAATTTCCCATAACTCTGGCATAAACACAAAAGGAACAGCAGGCAAGAGGGAAAAGTCATCTTTGAGCGAGGAATTACAAAATGCAGTAATCAAACACAGCATGGGATGATTTAACAAAGCTTTCATACGTGTTAGAGTGCCTACACTTTGGAAAACCCTAGCTACTTCTAGGGACATGCTAGAACACCGCGTATAAGCTAATACATTTCTTCTAAGAATACATTTGTTTTCTGCAGGTTTGCAGAAGCTCTCCCCTTTGTGAGTGCTGCATCTCATGAGGGGCTGTGGCATTTACAAGCTCTGTAATGGGATGCCAAGCAGTTGTTCTTTGCTGAGTCACTTCAGAGGGCTGCACAGGAGCACTCTGCTCTGCTCTGCTGATTTCTGTGATCTCATTAGCTCCTTCCCTTCACAAACATCTAGTTCACTCACAGAAATATATATGCAGCCTAGTCGTTATCCTATTCCTGTTGCCTGGACTTTAATCACTGCTCTGTTCCTAGTTGTTCCGTGATGGGTTCAGGCATAAAACAAATCTGCTCCTGATTCTTCCTGTCAACAAATGAACTAAAGGCCATAAACTATCCTCTTCCAAATCTACTGTTTCAGCATATTAGCTAACATAAACCTGTTCCAGTGACCCATGTAATAGCTATACTGACATTTTACGGTTGGTTTCTCAGTCCCAGATGTAAACGATTAAAAACTACAAGGGATTTCTTTATACGAATCTATTAATAGCTTGGGGAATTTTTTGCTTCATTTTTAGGGTAACGTATTTTGAGTCTGAAGTGTGGAGCATAAGGCAGTGGCCGGCGTCAGAAGCCACTGCAATATACATTTCAGTTTACTCCAGCCAGCCACAGCAAGAAAATTGATGGCCTGTTCTCTGGGGCTCGTGTGTTCCTCCTTGGCTGCTGTCTCCCACGCTGCTGGTGTTATTACTCTGTTTTCACTGCAAAAGAATGCAGGACATTCAAGCTATTCCAAGCAGCATCCTTGATGTCTGGATTTCATGGGAATGTTTCACACCGTAGTTATTGCTAACTGTTAACTTTCATACCTCGGACTGTTGTTTTTGGCAGCTTGCTCTGTTTTGCTAGCCGGACAGATGTAAGCCAAAGCAGCCTTTGCTGCAAACATGAGATGTGTCGCCATCTGTCATGCTGTTGCCAACAGGGAGACCCAGCTGATGGCACCCTGCTATGTGGAAGTAAGAGGGGAAATAAAAGAGAAAGAAATAGAAACACAAAAGGACTTGAAAAACAAAACAAAACAAAACAAAATCATATTTGCTGTGATCTCCAGGAAAGTCTTTCAACTCATTTCATGAAATAACTTGTAATTTCAGCATCTTAGTGCTGTTGACAGGCATACAGGTATCGGTTTGCGCATGTGAGGAGCGAGGAGACTGTGGTTGTGTCTATGAAATTCTGGCCCTCTTTATGACATTCTCCATCTTATACAAAACTTAAAAAAGAAGTTACTCTACGAAGGATGACTGGAAAGATTTGCAAGAGGCAGAGGAGATGCAATGCAATCTCCACTGCTTGTACATCTCTTCTGCCACTCATACTATACGTGGCTAGGTCACAAGCATAGGCTGAATTAACCATTCTTTACAGTCTTACAGCTGGCAACTTGTCAAGATATCCTCAGCAATGGTTTGACATTGCAGGAATGAAGGAGGAGCATGAGAAGAGAGGGATTACGTTTGAAGCTGTTCCTATGGTTGATTTGATTGATACCAGAGAGATAAGACCAACATACTAAGCTTGGACTCAGACCTAGAGTTTGTTGAGTCTGTCAGAGTTCATGGAACTTCAGATGGGGAGTTTTGTTCAACTGCTTCAATTAGGGGCTAGAAAAAGCTCAAATGCAGATCTGGTTTGCAATTTTCTTCATGTCAAGCATGAAAAATTAGAGGTTTGGAGTGAGTCCACACACTGCACAGAGAATAAACTATTGTTTATGCCACAATGGAAAAAGAGGATAATTATTATTAGGAAGCAGGGTCGTTGTTCTATTCAAAACCTTAAAAATCCCACAGTCTATTCTGGTGAGCAGAAAAACAGTATGGACAGAGTCATTCAGCACATTATTTAGCAGGCTTTTTATGCAGTTTTTCTTTTCATGCAGAGTGCTTCTATGCAGAGAACTGGTTGCAAAGCATCACAGAAAAATCTGCTGAGCGCAACAAGTTCCCTTGAAACATTTTAAAGCCTACAGAAGGGCTGGGAGAGGGGGCCTGCCTCCATCCCTGTCAGATCTGCCACAACCACAAGCCAGTTGCTTGTCTTCCTCCTCCCATCGAGACTGCAGTGCTGCCATCCTAATCAGCAAGGCAAGAGAGGTGCACACCTCCAGAAAGCAAGCAAGACGTTCAGCACATTGTACTAACTGTATAATTCAGAGGATGTTTGGATTGTCTGCTTTCGTTAGGAACTCAATAAAGATATGCTAAATGAAGTGCCATTGTTCTTCTGTAATTCGATTAGGCGCCTTTGTCAGAGAACTGTTAGTATAAAACCAAAGAGTATCAAGCTGTAAGGACACTACAGATTTGAGAAGGAAAAAAAAAAGAAAAAAGAATTGGGTTCAGTCCACTTCAGGTCTTTCCTGCTAGTGAAATCATCATCTTACTGACAGGGAAGAAAAGCACAAAAGCATTAGTGGTTTGCTTGAGGCCACACAGGAAGCTTGAGAGAGGGCTGGAAACTGAGACTGTATCTTCAGCATCCAAATCCTTAACCACAAGGCCATCCTCCTTTTCATAGCTATCTGTCTTGAGGAAGAGAAATAGAGTAATTCTGAATCTCGTGAGCCAATAAATTATATTACAATGACAAGCAGAATCTGTCCTTCTGTGCCGGTGTATTCTTTGCTGCGTGCAATTACCCTACCAGCAATCACTGGGCTGCATTTAGTGGAAGACCGGTACATAATTTGGCGGAGATAATATATATTGATGTTTCTTTAGACCTGTAAGTGAACTTGGTAGCCTCTAATTCTACTGTCCAGTAAGAAACGGCCCCTGTTGCATAATTTCTCCACATTTTATCATCTGCAAAGTATTTTAAATTGACTTCTCAATGGAAAAGGAAAGGCTGCTGCAGAAGAGAATGAATGATGCAGCTGGCATGGAAAAGCTTGGACATACTGCCAATATGTCTAGCTGGCAGTAATTCCTCCTGTTCCTTATCACTCTTCATGCTTTTGAAGACTGTGATGGGAGGAAGAAAGAAATGAGGTTTTAGTAACTTTTTATGAAGTCTAAGGATCAAAGGTGAGGTGAGACAAAGCTAGCAGGAACAGGTAACACCTTATTTTAAGCTCATAAAATAAAAATGTCTGGCCAAATAAAAGATGCTATCTCTGCCCTGTAGTCTGGCTGGTGAGGTATATTGCCCTCACTAGCTGCTGTTGCAGTCGTGCACACTGCTTCTTCAGAACACTGGCCCTTGCAGCACTCAGAGATGGAAATAAAGAGCTTACTGTTTCCTTCAGCTCTTAACAGCAATAACTGAGCATTCCCATCTCAGATGTCTGAAACACCAAAGCAAATCAATGTGCTGTGAATGGGAGATAACCCTCAAGGAAGTAACGTGTCTTACTCCAGACTTCTAACTGGTGGAGATTTGGGAAATGTACTCCATGAGAAAAAGTAGGAATAACAATTTAAAAACGTATCTTTCAAAGTCATTAGATATAAGAAAAAGATGGGAGGGAAAGAACAGAATGATTCATTATTATGACCAGAAGACACAGTGGGTTTTACCGTTGTGACCTATCCTTTCCAGAGGACAAATGACTGGGTTATCTGCGCTCTTCTGAAGGGCATGTGTGAGGAGAACAGTGGTGCTCCCTGACTTGGCCATGACCCTTGAATTTTTTCCACAAGTACAGGATGAACCAGGTGAGGCTCCTCAGGCTGATTGCGCTGCAAGAGCTGCTCACAAACAGCAGAGAGCCTGAGGCCATTTATTTCCACAGGAACTAATCCCACCAAGACACTACCGACTAAGCTGTGTTATGGTTGTCCTGACAAGCTACTCCTTGCAATTCAACAGATCATAGTACAGATAATAAAGGCAGATGTCAACCTCAGGAGCAATTGAGGATACCAAAATAAGTTAATGCCTTTGCTGCCCTGAGTCAGTCTTTCCCCAGTGGCTCCCATGGAGATCTTACAGAATTGTGGTAAGCAGTACTGTGGCTAAGTGGGCATTCTTAGGAGAGGGAGGGTGAAGCCTTACATGCACATTTCAGTACTCATTCAAATACTTGGAACTTGGCATTTCATCAGCCGACTCTGAAAATTAAATATATGAGCACAGCTTTTGAGAATAAGGTCTTTTATTCTGTTCTTCAGTGTGGATTCAGAAGTCTTGCTAAGCATGGTCCTCCAATTCCAGACAGAGATAAATACTGACAAAACGCTGACCAGATAAATTTCCAGCTCAAGTCCTTGTTTTATAGGAACTGATAGGCATTTCAGGACCTTCTGAAAACTGTAGAGGTGTTCTGACTAAATGTCATGAAAATGCATGAGACCATCAGAGGCCATGTGTGACTCTGGGCTGGCTGATAGCTTACCACTGCTTCTCCTTGCCAGTGAGAGAGGCTAAACAATTTAACTCTGTCATAAACCATTTCTTCGTGTTTGAAGTACTAAGAGAAACTGCTTGAAATGCAGGGAGAGGGACTGTGTCAAGCTTTACACACAGGAATCATACCCAACTTCCATGTCTTCTGAGACATGCGGGGGTGTACTCTACTTTTGTATCCTTCACCTCTCCAATCTTGTGCCTTTTTCAGGCTCAGGCTTCAAAGCTGCCCAAGACCGACCGGGCCAGATGCAGAGATTATTTGCTAAACATCCTGAAAATATGCAGGTTTGTGAAAGTTGTGCCTGGCAGCTACTTTTACACTCCCTCGCCAATGGAAAACAAACCTAAGTGCCAGAGGCTGTTCAGTAAAAGTTCACCAATAAACTTAGAACTGTTAAAACCATGTGTTATAGGTACTCTTGTTAGCCAGTGTGTGTTATGTTTGGCTTTGAAAGCACCTCAGCTTTCACTTTATGCAAATTAACCAGTCAGATGCATCTGACAAAATCTTGGATGGCCTGGCAGAATGGCTTTCTGGACCCTGTCACACTTTGGAGAGAGGGAGCATGTGTATATAGCAAACTAAATTAATCAGAAGTTGGTTCCTATGCTGACATGAGCTCCAAGGAAATGGATGCTCTTCCATGTGGGCTCATAGAAAGGAAATAAGCTGACACCTGCTCTGGTCCCAGGTTAAGAACATTTCATGTACAAGAGAAAACACCTCAGTGCCAGCCTTATGGAAGTTTAACATCTACATTTCCCATTAGCTGTGGGATACTGAGGAAAGCCTTATAAATCTGAAATATTCTATAAAGAGACAGTGCCTTAAATAGTTGTAAAATTCACATCAACATAAAAAATTAATCCAGATGTTTGTGACTGGATTAATTACTTGTAAGCATTTAAGTAGTGTGAGTCAACAATTTCTTGCTTGTAAGTTGTTCACAAGGGAACTACTTTCTCCATGCACCATTTCTGCTGTGTAATTCATCACTTAGGTCCCATAATATTGTTTCTGATTCCTGGCTGAGTAACTAAACACTTCCAGTCATGTGTGTGGACACATTTAAACAGGAGTGTAAGGAAGAAACAAGTGAGAAAATAACGAACAGACAAGAAACACTTTTCAAACATGCTAACATTAATTTAAAGCAGTCACGGCCCAAATATTTAACACAAATAAAGTCTCTGTGCAATCATTCACGTTTTTCTCATCTGTTAAATTCACGTTTGGTGAAGCTAGCCATAACACAAAGAACTTGGTTACAAATGCCTCTCTTTGTAAAGTCAGTGTGCCCCATTTTCAGACTACTTCTACTTCAGCACAGGATGGTCACTACTGATACCTTTAGGCAAAGGGAGAGAAGAAAATCATTACCGTTCTCCTGTCTAATTCTCCCTCCCACTAGTGCGAGGCAGTTTTTGCTACACTGATTGAAATGTATACTTAAGAGAGGTACTGCTTAAGTCTTGTTTCACCATAAAAACTCCCTGGCATAAAGCTAGGTATAATGGGTAAACTACCCATTTTGAATGACTGTCATTAGGAAAGAATTTAGTGGCTTTGCATTTCATATAAGGTAATAGTTTCTAGAGGATTTTTGGGCAGCAAATAATAACTTTAAGCAGTCTCAGGAGAGAGTTGTACGCCTGAATGACGTACAACATCCAAAGCACCTGAGAAAGTCTGTCTTCCACCAAGTTTAAAGCATCTGTTACTTACCTCCTTGTTCTTGTCTGCAGCAGCTACTTCAACCAAGATAGGAGCAATTCCCCCAGTACTGCCCTAACATTGCCCTCTCAGTTACAATTCATATTAATCCTACCCACGTTACTGCTTGAGATGTGGTAATAGAAATATAGTGAATACTCCTGTAGAAACCTTTGCAGCACTTCGAATGAAAAACAATTTTCTTTGAAGTATCGCATCTTCAGTGGCCAATGGTTGGCATGGTGAGCAGAGAGAAAGAGGGAAAAAGAAAGGCTGGGGGGAGTAGAGAGATTTAAGGGGCTAAGTTCTGTAACATTCAACTCTAGTAAGTTTGAACATGTTGAGAACAAGGGTAGAGCTTGTCATGTGAATGAAATCACGGCATTACTTCCCCCATCTCACAGCTCTGCCAGTAGGAAGCAGCAAGGAGCTTTCTTCACTTCGCATTGCTTAAATTGCTTAAATTGCGTAGTAAGATAGTAAATATTTAGTGTTCCCAAGATGGCTAGAGTATGGGACAGAGGAAGGAACGAGGAAAAAGAGAAATAATAAAGAAGTTTACATTCAAAATCTACTTACTAAAAGCCACTTAATCTTAGTTGTTTTTGGAAGATGAATAAAAATAAGGAAGAAAATAACTGGTTTTGGAAGTGCTAGCATGTTATTTTACTAGTTTTCAAATATTTTAACTAACTTAACTGGATTCCAAGAGCACCCTACTGCAGGCCGCAAAACCAGGGCAGGCTACACACTATTTCTAGGTAGATATAGTTAAATAGATCCTACTATAGTAAACACTAGAATTTGGATGAAAACAGTACCTACCCCTTAGTCCAATGTGAGTCATCACCAGAGTATATGTCTTCTCATTCTCTCTTTTTGCCATTCAGTCATTCAAACCCTCATATAATCTAGCAGAGCTTCAGCAAGGCAAGACACAAAACCCACTCTAGAATTCCCTGTAACATTTCTCAAGGCAGAATCTCTACTCTGCATAAGACAAAGAGTTGATACTAACACTGTCCATCTTGCTTCCCTGATGACTAATCACAGCCCACTGCTTCGGACGTAGATAATAATTCAAATTTTTTACTTTGTTTTGCCAACAATTCCAGAAATGTAAATTCATTTTCAAGGTGGTCCAAAATCATTTATTTCTTTTTCTCCAGTTGGTCAGCACACCAAACCATCCAAATCTCAAATTATTTGTATTGTCATTGTCTCCAATACTGTATCTGAACAGAGTGAGCAGTGCATCTCTTGGGATTACACTGCTGCTCTTACCTGATCTTTACCCATGCTTTATTTAATAAAGGTCAGGAGAAGAATTGGTAAAGTCCCTACCAAATTATTATAAAAGAAAACTTGAATGCAGGAATATTTATATTCAAAACTGTAAGATAAGCTCCAAAATAACCTGTACCACTTTAAATATGGCTGTTTCACCTATTGCATTTTTTTTTTTATTAAGTTGAGTCATAAAAATGGAGCAAAAGGAATAAACAGTGAAGTCAGTACTAGGGGTGATAAGGAAACATTCCACTAATGATAATACCTGTGTTTGAACTGCCTACAAAGAAGGCTTTTAAACAGAAGGGAGACATGTAGGGGAATGAAGAGAAACATGACAGCATCAGTTGTGGATAAAAAAGTACTTTTTACATTTTGGTCTTCTCATTCTTGGCCACAGACTTCTCACACGATTAAAGATGGCTCTTGCGCTCCAAGATGTAATGACTAGGTATAACTACGCAATAACAGTTTCAGCTGAACAAATAGTTATGTATCCTTTTTGCTATTCTACTCCATTAACCCTAGACTGAAGTCTTCTCTAACTTGTTTTGAAATCGGATTGAAAAAGAAGCTGAGCTTAGTCTAAGTAAATGTACTTCCACACAGTAGGCTACGTTTACAATGGTATGGCAGAATACAGCTTTGCAGACTGATGTTGTGTGCCTGAAGCTCTCTGTCAGTAGGTACACATCTCCCCTCCAGAGGAGATTCCATTCTAAAGCGACCCTGAGCACCCACCTTGAAAAATGCTTTCCACTGTTGTTCTACATGAGACGACCAACACTACCAACCTGTAACAGAGGAGTTTCACTGTCTGGGGCATCTCCCCCATAATTGTACTCATGCTGTACTCCTCTCAGGACTCATGTGCAATGCCTGCATCAATTTTTCAGCCAGATGGTTGTCCTCAAATAGAACTGCTGAATGGCACATTAAGGAGTTTGCAGCAGAGTATGGACTGCATGTATAAATATGACAAGAAGAATAGCAAGGGATGAAGCCAGAAGGAAGTAATACCTCAACTGAAAGGGATGGTCCCACTTCAGAACTCCATTTCTTCATCCTTCCTTTCTAAAGGGTGAGAAACAACCTTAAGTACTGAGACAGAATGTTAATCTTTACATGAAGCATTTATTATTTTTTATTATAATTTTAAAGTTCAAACCTCTACACCATAGCCAACTCTTGTTAATTTTTATTTGTAAGAAAACTCATATATGACAAAGTAAATAAAAAAATGGAAAGCTATGAAGATGTGGAGAATTACTGCTGAGTCTTACTGACATCATAAATCAAGAAAGACCCTAGAAGCACTTGTAACTATGTCACTCTAAATTTCCCTTTGGGTATTCTGTGTATTATTACACACGCTCTCTCTATAAATGCAGATTTAAAAACCCCATGAGTTTCAAATGGCACTTTATTACAGAGCATTTAAATCATTTCTGAGAGCAAGATCAATTTAAGCATGCAGAATTTTTATTAGTAGCACAAAAGAGGAGTCCAGCTGTTCCTATGGAGCAAATGTGCATGAACCAGGCTTTGGAGCAATTTCTGCTGTGCCAGCCACAGTGTTAAATGTTGGCCAAGAGGGACTTGCACAGAACAGAGCAAACTGAGTCTGCAGCACAGCTGAGGAAACACTACCCCACATTCTGCATTTCTTATTAGAATGACCTAGTCCCTGAATCACCTAAACAAGCCTGTCAGAGACCTTGATCTCACACAGCAGCAGGCGCTGCAGAAAATACAGCATTAGAGGCTCCTCTGGCTCTCAGAACACTAGCAAAAGAGGGTAGAGTGAAGGTGTCAAGTCTAAAATACCTGTCCTCCAGGAAGAGCATCAATATTTTGGGAACAAATGGCTTTGGCTCTTGTAACCATATCATAGACTGACACATAATTTTACACAAGTATGTGAACACTAGATTAAGTTGATTTTCCTCAGTGAAACTCATGACCTTACTCTTAACTGCCGGTAACGCACCTCCTGTTTTGGAAATCACTGTTACAAAGCAGGTGGCTAAGTCACCCACTGGACTACCAGAGTTATCACCAGTTATAACTCTTTCTGCCTCCAGATCCATTTTAATTTCTTACAAGGGCTCTTCTTCCAATTAAATATATGGGCATTTCATTTCTAAGCATATGAATAGTCGATCTTTTTCATTGAATGCTCTGAAAAAGAAATCAGACAAAAATGAACTAGGTCTGCCCTAGTTGGCCCCTGATGAAAACTGCAGAATGAAATGTTTTAATTGCCAAAAAAGTCCCTTCGCCAAATTCATGCCTTCATGGAGATTGTCAGAAGTTTTCAGCTCCCGTCCAAAAAGCTGCCAGAGTGAAATCCAATCACTAATGACAGCAGGATTAAAAGTGCACAGACTAGCTGTCTGAATAGCAGTCTATAATAGAACAAAAATGTTGTGCATTCTACATGACTGATTCATAGCAAACTTCTTAATAAAACATAGATTTTTAACATCAAATGCCCATCATTTTATCCCCTGGCATTTCTTAAATGCATGGAAAACTTTGGACTGGAACACTGAAAAATAAAAGCTTTACTCATAGTACATTTCTCTCCCTTTATTGAGAGCGGAGTAGTTAATTAAATGGGTTAGAAGTGGGTACTACTGGAAATACAAGAATGTTTGAGTCCTTCCCAGTCTAGAACACTGATCTTGACTTGTGTGTTTCCCAAGGCTTCTTTATACCTTAAAATGTCTCTCTGCAATAGGAGAATGCAAAAGGACCATGACATTGCCCCACCATGCTTTAGTCTGTGTCTAATCACGAGACTGATCTGTAACACAAAGTTATTAGCTATGAATTGCACGATACTAGCTTACAGTGTTTAGAAGTGCAATGTGCTGTATGAAGGACTCTGTAAACACAATTTAAAGAAGCAGGTGGTATGGAGGGAAAGTAGGAATTTAGTCTTCTACATCTTTGAACATGAGCACTTCTGACAAACAGAACAAGTGAGATTTTGAGCATGAGAGAAGTTTACACCTTGACAAAGCAGTATGTCCTCTTCTTCTCTTTTTGAGAATTAGAGTAGCTCAAGTTCTCTAGATTAAAGTTAGAGGTACACCTGTCTGCGCAGTGTTTACACCCACTGAACTGCACATACATGTACATACACATGCATGCACACAGAGCCATCTTTAGCTCCCCAGCCTTTCAGGGCAAACGCAAAGATCCCAAAACTAAGCCTTGGAAAATACGTGAATTCTCAAAGCTGATCAGCTAAGAAAAGCACTGTTTCACAGTCTGAGTCAGAACTGTAAAGAGCTGGGGAAGAACAAAATTCCAACGTGATCCATTGTAGTAGAACTGCCATAGCATAAATCAGAGACAACCAGGTATGTTTTGATATCTTATGAACTCGTAGCTTAGTACAAGAATAGAAATCACACATCTCCTTTACTCGCATACTGATCCATAAAGTCACTACATATTTACCTCCATGAGCATTGAATTCAACTATTTACCTCTAATACAAGATTAATTTTACCTATCATTAAAATTCTCACTGCAATATGCAACTCTAGCACAAGACTTTTCCAATGAGAGAAAGACACACTGTGATTAGTACATCAAACAGGTTGGAAATTGAAACATCTGTTCTTGATCTGTTTTAATGCAATCATGTGATGCTTATCTTGTCTCAGCCAAATCAGAGTTAACACCTATGGACTTTAATAAATGTATTCCTTTAATATAAACATTCAAATACCATCTTTAGGACATCTCATTGTATAGTGCAAGACAAAATATTATTCTGCATTTATACCAGAATAATGAATAATGTCTAAAAGCTCTTTACAGAGCTACACTCCCGCTTCACACTCAGGGTTGCAAATATGCCTTCTTGTTTGGAATACTCCTAGATTAAACAAAAACACTATTTGGACAAACACACAGTGGTGGTTTTTGCCATGGAAATATTAAAATCTAATGTAACTCATACATTTGGACTGCATTATGTGGGCATTTATTTTTTTCCTCAGATGGAGCATTAACAGAGAAGATTGGCAAGATTTCTTCCCCATGATGACATGGATAGCAAAATAATGAAGATCAAGAATAAGATCCATACAACCCAAAAAAAGCAAGACACCCACTAGCCCCAAGAATATTAACAAAGACCTACTGGCACATCTTCAAAAACAAGCAAAGGAAAAACCAACTATGAGCTCCTTCTCCTCAGAAGCAGATTTTGAAGAGATAACATTGATTAGTGTGGGAAACAATCACATAGGTTGATGAAAGCTCTATATAAACATAAGCTGTCCTTTGGGCTCCATTAAGAAGAATTTCAGCTGTTATGAGGACAAAAAAGAAAAAAGAGGACAAGGTCCTGGCTCTCTTCAAGAGAACTGGAGTGGACTCATGGCATAAAAAGCAACAAAGTGCTAAACCTTGAAGACAAATGTTTTGGACACCGAAGACGACGAGGATTCAAAGCACTGGAGAAGACAAGGAAAAACACACACACTGAAGGCCGAAGAATCTATTCTTTTAAAAACAAGGGGGAGACGGAGGGTAACTTTAAGAGACTCCCTAAGAGAGATAAGCATCAAGCAACAACAAAACCCTTCACAATACATCAGCTTTTTGGGAAATTCTTGTTCAACAGCTGAGCTGGTTTCAAGATAATGGGCAGTTTCATCTTCTGTGTTTAAAGTGATTACTGTCTCTTCCTTCCCAGAATTTCCTATTTTGTTTTAAATGAGGAAAATGTTATCATAGTTTGCAGAATCTGTAGCACCTCAAGAACTGGAGCAGTTTTAAATAATTGATACTAAACAGTAATATTTTAAGGCAAGTTAAAATGAGGAAAACACCCGAACTTATAAAAATTCCAGTAACTTCAATTTAGATGTGCCATCCAAACCATTTTCTAAAATCTGTCTAAACTAACACCATATTGTTCCAGGCAGGGATTTTAGTTTTCCCCTCACTAAAACAATTAAAGTATGTGGAGTAATGTCAGCAACATGACTTCCACCTCAATCTGACCCTTCAGTAAGGACAATTTTGCTCAATGGTGACACAGTGCCAACCTGCTGTACAGTTTGAACGATGGCTGCTGTTACTTCTCTTATTTTACACCACATTTTTCAGAATAATTTGGCCAATCTTACATGTTCTTGTTCAGACTTGTTCAATCTAATAGTACTAGATGAATAATAGCTGTCAAGAGATTTGTTCTTTTTCTAGTCCTGTCAAACTAATCAGTAGATCATTGTTGGGAATTGCCAAGTACACAATTTGCATTCCTTAGTATTGGGAAAAGTGATTAAATGTAGAAGAGACAGTAATCTAGATACTCTGTTAGAAATGTGCAAGTAATAATAATTCCTCATATAAGTTTCTCCTAGCTACCCTGTCCAAGTGAAACTTTTTCTGCACTTCTCTTCAGTGCAATACCATGAAAAAAAATGATGTGACAGATGCAGGCCCCCATGAGAAAACAGCACCGCTCTTCTGCATGTCTTCTAGGTTGTTGATATCTCAGCTATTTTTCCATGGAAAACACTTTCACTCTCCTACCTGCCAGTGTCTGCCTCTCAAGGGTGTGTACTAGAAAGGAAGACCAAATTGTATAAATTGTTTTAAAAATACAAATGAAAGCCTGTCAACACAAAATTTTATGCATTTGCCAAGAGTTGATTTGGATAAAACCAAATACATAGGGCAGTGCACAGGATATTTTGACACAAGCAATGTAATGATTTTCTTACATTTAAGTGGTTGGCTATCTTAGTCATTATTAGACCATTAGCTTAGCCATTATTCTTCTCATTCAAAACTATTCAGAGTAGTTTGGGTAAAAAAAATCTTGTTTTATACATCTTCTCTGCTCTAAAATTACTCATACGTTCAGGAAAAAACTTTCCCTGGAAGTGTCTCATTGAAAATATTTATCTTTCCATCTTCCTCTTACCCCATCTCCTCTTCTAAGAAGGATTCAAGTCCTAATTTAGTCAACACAAGCTTCAGCATTTACATTGGTGGAGCCAGGATTTCACCCCTAAAGTGGCAGGAAACGAAACTAGAGAAGCATTAACCTCATAATTCTCAGACTAAAAGACAGGAAAATAGACTAAAGGAGTCTCGGCCTGCAATGTACCAAGAAAACAAACTAAGCAAAGGAAGAGATGATTACATGCATAGCACTTTACATTACTAACCAAAAATGGACAACCCTAGGAAAATACTTGGAAACATGGAAAAAGATTAAGAAACAATAATAAAGAACATTACATTCAATTGAACCATCCTGCTTTATTCATCAAGGAAAGAACCTCATATGTTCTTCTTTTAGCCTGGGCCATTGCTTGGCATCTCAGTTTTTCTTAATACAAGGCTCCTCTTTACAATTGCAAATGATACAGCAGACAGAAACAGTACATAGTGATCTTACTGAACCTTATTTCTTTAATTTTTAATATTTTATTCAACTCTCTAGCTGATTCTCAATCTGTACTGTGTTTTTGTGTTTTTCCTCTCCATGCATTTAAAGATGAAAGTAAAAGTATCATCATTTTTCCTCTCTGTGAAGCCCTCTGGAGTCCACAGGAGTCCACCTTTGCTAGCTACAGGTGTAGCTATTTCCTCGTCTAGGAAAAATCCTGAAGTAGGTTCTTTGAGTGTTCCTAAAACAGTTCAGAAACAAGCATAATGAACAGCCTAATTGACATTTCACTTGCAGTATTAGTAAAGTGCTATAGACCCAATCCTGAAAAACCCTGACAGAAAAATACCTTTTATTCAATCTAGCAAAGAAATCTCTTGCAATGCTTCAGCATTTTCCAAGGCTTCAAAAAATCTTGTTATTTTCACACTCTGCTGTACTTAACAGCAATTGAAATGACTAACCAGTCTCTTCAGTGACTGATTCTTTGCAGATGCCAAACATTCTTCATCTGTTTGTAACATTTCCAGAGGACTTATCAAGGTAAAGATAATTGACTGTTTATGTCACAGATGGGAAGACTTTTATAACTTCAGAGTATAAACAAATCCACTAAAGAAAGTGATAAAAGGAACAATGGGAAAATTAGAAGGGAATGCATCAGTCCCTGTTTATTTTCCATGACTATGGAAAAAATACTAGGGATATGCAGACCTATCTTCTACATCATTCTGTCAAGATGAAATGATCTTAATTTCTAAGGACATAAATCCAGCTCCTCCCAGAACTCCAGTCAAGCACAAGTCATGCAGTTCATCACAAGCAAGAAGTTTCCTCAAGCACTGCCAGGGCATATCGTGTTCTTCCAGCATGCTCCACCATAGATGCATAGTTTTGCACAGGTCTCTTTCCAATAGCAAATATCTCAGTAACTCATCAGTGTAACTGTACACACTTTCAGTCTTACTATGCCAGTTACAGCTGAGGAAAAGATTATTCTCCATTTCTTTTTTATTTTAAAGAATGTGATATATTCTTTTTAAATTCAAGGCACTTCAGGTGAACTAAAGTAGAATTGATGCACAGAACAGGTTAACACCTTTAATCAAGTGTTTCAACATGAATAACATAACCAACAAAGCCACAAGATCTCTTCAGAAGAACAGCAGGTGTCCGCCTTAGAGTGAGCCAGTTCTCTCACTATGCTCTACTGACTGTATTGACAAGCTTTCCATTAATTATGACAGGAACTTAAATACACATCTACACACAGAAGCCTTCATTTGTCTCTTAACCTGGAGCTGGATCCCACACCCTGTTTCCATAGTGCAACAGTTGAGCGTAACTTCAGTTGTGCCCTGCAGAAACTGAATCACTCTCTGGCATCCTCACATACATCAGGTCCTCAGCACATCCCTCCTATACCTCCCCAGGAAATGGCTGGCACCATGCCTGGGAGCGTGTCAAACCCAAGCTCTTGTTGAGCAAGTGCTACATCCAAGCCTTAGTGGCTTTAGGAGTACAGTGGCAGTTACTTCCAGTTGCAGTAGCATTGCACAAGGGTAAGGGTGATTACACACAGGCAATCTGGTTGCAAGCCAAGTCTAGTCCCTCCTGCAAAGAGTTGAGCAATCTCTAAGTCACCAAGCAGTAATTCAGCAGGCCCTCAAAATGATCTAATGCTCAGTAAACATGTTGCCACCTTCTTCACAATGACCTCAACACCTGACCATTGTGAGAAGCCAGTTTTCTCCACAACACTCATGCTAGATCTTTCCAGAGTCACCTATCATCACTGTACCCAAGCAGAAGATATTTCAGGACACCTTTTGAGATGAGCACTTTGGGCACTTACACTACCATTTGAAAGAACAGGACTATTCAACCGGGAAACTGGTCAGAACTGCTAGGAGACCACAACTTGGTCTCCATGATAAATAGCCTCATGTTGCCAGGGGAAAAGAAAAGGTGACTATGCTAAGTTTTAATGGACCTAAGCACCAATGAGTAACATTTAAGAAATTGATCATTCTTCATGCCCCAAGCCTTCAAGCCTCATAATGAGCAAAGGCCTGCTGTCATGGCCATGATGTAGCCTGCATGGGGCAATGAATCTGAAATCACCTAGTTCATATTTCATTGCTTTTGGTGCAATACAGTCATCTAGCTTGCTCCGTCACACCACTCATCATACCCTCAAATAGGGTCCTTGTTGAACTTTCTTGGATTCAGCTGTTTCATTGCAGTAATATGACCTTATGAGATATCTAAAAAAATGTTTTCATACATGAACCATATTTCTTAATTTCTGCTTTCAGTCTCCAAACAAAGAATAGTTTTTCTGTAACATAAGAGCTATTTACTGGTATTGAAACCACAGACTTACTGTAAGTTTTACAGCATCCAAAATGCAATGTAATTTTTTTCCTTTTTTTTAGCCCATAACAATCTATTGCCATAATCACATCAGCACTGTCTCACTTTGTTGTTTTGTATTTTTTTAAAAAAGGCTGTTGAAAACCAGACCATGGAATAGTTGCACATTGCTATTTAAATTGCTGTTTAATAGATCAACAACAAGCTTGCGGCTAAAAGTAACTTACATCTGACTGGCATTTATTTCTCCTTTTCTTTCTCATTGCTCTCTCCACTTTCTCTTTTCCAGTTCACATTCTCATTAGCTCACATGAGGATACTAACCACCTAAGATCAAAATTTCAGCTGTGTATCTTGACTGCAGCAAGAGACAGATCTTTTTTTTTTGCCAACATCTTGTTGTTCTTTGTGTAGTAAAGTTTGAGAAGAAAAACACACACAGAAGAAAAAACCCAACCCCTTTCCTGCCTCCCCAAGAAAAGTCAGACCTCAAAACCGAACTCTTTCAATTCCCAAGCATATGGGAGGCATGATTTTTGTCTGGGCATGTTATTCTCTCATTGGGACTAAACAAGACTAACCTTATCTACAGTACATGCCTGAAGCCTAATCCAAAGCTCTTTAGTATCCATGGATTCACTCCCACTGCCACTCTTACCAGGCTTTGACTCCAAGTTGTGCTGTGCTTCTCAAACCAGTTTTGCACAAATCTTGCCAACTCTGAACCCAAACTGGTGCAGATTACTTCACATTCCTCTGCTCTGTAGATGTCATGGGGCAGCCTGACTCCTGCCTGACATCATGAAATCCTGATCTGGGCTCATTATTTTTTTGGGGGAGTCACACATCACTAAAGTGCTCATTTGCTGCAGGCTCTCTTTTGCTCCCTGTGCCACTTGTTCCAGAGGGAAAGAGGGTAAGGAGATTTCTTTATACCACTCAAGTTACATACTGCACCCACATTCAAGTCTCTGCATTAAGCAAGAAGTGGCATCCAAAGATGGCTATTGGTCTAAGCAGCCTTCTGGGTTTGCGCAAATGTCTCTCCTTTGACTACAGTGCAAGAGACTGGCTGATGCCAATCAACTTAATCAACACAGATGTCAGCACTGGTCATAAAAGTGATTAGCAATTTAAGTAAAATCATCTGGGCATAGCACCAAAACAACATGACAGAGGGATTTACTTTGAATGACAGTCTACATCTTTTACTTTGCTTTTAATTTACCTGGCCTTTCTGCTGAGCTTTGAGTTTTACTCATGTTGTGAAACAGCATCTGAGGAGAGGAATGGATCATTATTTGTCTTACACTATGAAGACATCATTTCTACATTCATTAATCCAACCTCAAGAAGATCCCAAGAAAACTGGGATTTCCAGAAAAAGAGTAGTCTCCCAAAGCAGACTTACTGACAGAGAATGCTTTCAGTCAGTTGGTAACAAATTTCAGAATTTCTTTATTTCAGCCATTTATTTCAGCTTTTTTTCTCCCTTCTTATCTTACTCCTTCTTCTCCCAGTTCCACAAAGTTCCCATCCTCTCAGTTGCAGCAACACTAAGCCAATTGTTTGAATGATTGCATAAGAAGGGAGGAGAAAGTGTCCATGGAAGGTTGATATGAGGGAGAAGGGATGCTGGCAGAAAAGGAAAAAAGTAATAGGCACTTCCAAATGTAATTCTAAATAATTACATTTGTTTATAAAAGTATTCTATTAAATGTTTTAACAAATTTGCAAAATATAAACAAGCAAACTAAGTTTAACTTAATTGTAACCAGTCATATTTCAGCAATTTGTGGTTAGGGTACATACATATAAGAGTAAGTTTGCATTCACCGTACTCAGATTATCAAGAAGTGTCTTCGGCCTCTAAACTGCTGTATTCTGACTACGTATGTCCATGGCAGGGACTATCTGTTATAGTTTGCTTTTGTCAGATACAATTCCAATTATCCTTCAGTCCTACAAAGTAAAATGTAAAGTCCCTTTATGATCCCCGCTTTTTCCAACACCTAACATCCTGGAGAGCATTCTACATTTTCATGAAGGCTACTGCCTTTCTTGAGCAGTCAACCTAAATTTAGGAGAGGCTGGAATGCTGATGACCTCTACTCTTATTCATCCACAATTAGTTAATTCCACAATCACTCTCAGGGCTCTTTCACCAAGTTATTTGTCTTTATGCCATTGCATTATACACTCAGAATGAACTGTTGTCTGCTTGACTATGTAGATCCCATTTGGAAGAACAGACCTATCAGACCTTTTATCATCAACATTATCCAGCCTCAAGACAGACAATTTGGCTGTTAGAAAGAGGCCTCACAACATTTGAACCTCATAACATGCGAGCAGAGTTCAGTTTTGAGATGGTTCAGATTTTATTCCATCCAACTCTCTTTCTCAGAGCATAAAACCAGATCTCAGAATTTGGCACCACAGTGCTCAAACAATAGGGACAAAGATTTTGTTACAACTATTGCTGTGGTTACATCATAATAGTTATAGTGGGTGTGGGGGGAAAAATAAAGGAAAATAAAAGAAATCAAAATAGAAGTCTGTTCTTTATAATGTACATGGTCTTATTTCATTCTTAACTTAAGCAAAGAAAAATCTCACTGTAGTCCTTTTCACTGATTTTCAAGCTTACGGGAACACTTTTTCTAAAGGAGAGCTCTTCTAATTTTTTCCTTAAGATGGGTCAGCTGACAGCTTTAGTTATTGTCTGGTGTTGGTGGCAAAGCCTAGCAACCCTCCACAGAGCAGCTGGGGGCAGAGATACTTATTTCAAAGCCTCAGCCCCTTCCTGTCCTGAAGGAATCAGTATCAGAAGTTTTACCATAGCCCACACATAGCACGTCACATGCAATGCTAGTAGGAGTTATACATGTTGCTGTAGGAGCTGCACAACAGCTTTTTAAAACTCTCTTCCTCAATCCCAAGGCACCTCTTTGGCATCTCCCCTGGGGCAGGATCACTGAGGCAGCAGCTGACAGGCTGAGCCACAGAGGAAGAGCTGAAAGGGAAAATGCAAAGAAGAACACAAATGCGTACAGCATACAGAGTGAGCTGAACAGGATGGGTAGAGCCACTGCCAACTCAGCCCTTCCTGCAAGGAAAGAGCACCAGGGAAAGCTGAAAGAGCAAACAGAGAGAGAAACGTAACTGGGTCTTTCCTTCCTGAATTGGACTTCCTTCCTTGTGGCCTTCCAATACTTGAAGGGAGCGTATAAACAGGAGGGGGATCGATTGTTTGTGAGGGTGGATAGCGATAGGACAAGGGGGAATGGTTTTAAGCTGAGACAGGGGAGATTTAAGTTAGATAATAGGAGAAAGTTTTTCACACAAAGGGTGGTGACACACTGGAACAGGTTGCCCAGGGAGGTTGTGGATGCCCCATCCCTGGAGGCGTTCAAGGCCAGACTGGACGTGGCTCTGGGCAGCCTGGTCTAGTGGTTGGCGACCCTGCACTTGGCAGGGGGGTTGAGACTCGATGATCTTTGAGGTCCTTTTCAACCCAAGCCATTCTATGATTCTATGACTCAGCCTTCCAGTATGTGCAGAATTTTAGACCCTTTAACTGTAATAAAATTTTCTCCAAGCCAAGGAAGTCAGAGAGCAGAGGACTTGTCATAGGGAAAAAGTGGAAATGATATTTAAGACAAGAAACGCAAATGTGATGGAGATTCACATAGGTCTAACATTACAGCTAACAACAGTCAAACATGCATATTTGGTTCTACATGAGTCATTTTCAGTGGTTGGGTAATGAAAAGCCGCCACAACGCACCAATTACTTAACTGTTAACTTCTAGAAAGAATTTTTACCACGCCCAAAACTCTGACAAGTTCTGTAGGGCAAGAAATACATATTTTAAATTCTGGATGTACTGTTATGTTACCATCAATATAGTACTGTAACAATTAGAAAGATCAACACAGTGAAATGGCATTACTGGAGGTTGTCAATGGTTTACAGGCAGGTTCAGCCCGGTTCCATGACTTATAGGGCAGGGGGACCCACGGACCCATGTCCCAGGAAAGGGAAAAAGGAAAAAAGGGTCAGGAGATGGGTCTAAAAACAAAACAGCAGCAACAATCTGAGGAGAAACAAACTAATTTACTAAATAAGATATCAGAAAGCAAAACAACACAATATAATACAATATAATTGAAATTGAAGCTAATAAATCAAAATGAGAGAGAGAGTGTCCAAAAACCAAAAGGCCTTACTTTAATGCTGGCGGTGAAATGCTGCTGGGAAGGGCAGGAGGGTAGCGAAGGGCAAAAAAGGGACGTCTCGTGATATGCAAACAGTTTATCTTTCCCTCTGAACAGAAAGCAGTAACAGAACAGCAAGCAGTCCTCTGGAAAATGTAGTAGTTCTTCTCTTCTGAGAACCAGGTACCTGGAACTATTCACAATCCACAGAACTGGAGCATTAACTCTTTAACTCCCAGTGCACTACACAATGTTATGATGTGGAATACCAACAACCAAAAATCATAAATCCATGACAGACATATAATAGCAAAAGGGATTAGTGCGAATGATGGTGTTACAAAGGAAAAGGAAGAGTGCTCACCCATCTCTGAAGATCTAGGCTCATAGGGAAAAATACCACAAGAGAGGGATCTCTAGAAAGTGATTCTTCTTCAGTGGCAGTCAGCCCTTAAATGAGGTCTAAGAGAGGTGGAGCCAGGCTCCACCCCTTCTGGTCACACAGGTGAATTGCCTTCACCTGTGTTCCCAGGGCTGACTGGGTCCTTTACCCAGGTGCTCAATCAGTGGTTCAGGCCATGACTCAGTTACCATGCAAGTACATATCAAATAGCACAGCAGATAATATTCATAAAATTTACACAAATAGAGCTTACAAACAACTGAGTCCAATGCCCAGAAAGTGTAAGAATCTGATTCACTGTGGAACAGATAGGAGAGCTCCCATTTCTACCTGGAACAGTAATGGAAAAATCATCATTTTGTATTTATTTTACTGATATTTTAGTGAATTTGCCATGTTTCCTGGTTAGCAGAGAAGTAATTTTTAGTCCACCTACATACACACGATCCCTTCTCTCCTGGAAAGAACTCCAGGTCCTGAATGAATTGGAATGTATGTTTTATTTGCCCTACAGGACATATGAGTAGTAAAATTAATTACATTAACCCTTTATTTCCAGAGCCAATTGAAGGCAGTAGACTCTTTGAGCCCATACCAACAGCCTCTGCTGTTCTTTCCCTCATAGTTTCCCAGCCCAATAGAAGGTTACACGCTTTCCTCCATAGTGCCTTCAGGGATCCTTATGTTCACCAGAGACTCACACCTTTATCACACAGCAAAAGAAAAAGATGAAATATTATGTCCAGCGTAGTGACATGTGAGAATAGAAAGGTTACGTCAGAAAAGGAAAAAGTTGTTTCAGCAGCAGGAGAAGACTTGAAAGTAGAAAGTCTTAATGAGCAGCCACGCTGGGAAAACAGTAAACAATGAGTCCTTCTTCTGAAGCAGTCATCATTGCAAGCAGCACATATGTGCCCACATCAGACACCTGAAGCTGAAGTGTCAAATATATCTATCTGAATTAACCTTCACCCACCTGGAGCTGAGGCACAAGGAGTCCAACAGCAGCCGATTCTGCCTAATGCTCCGTTCCAGTGATTACAAGAAGACCACTCATCTCTCTCTCCCAAGCAGCCAGTAGCCAAAGCATGGGCAGCCTCCAACTTGCTGCCCCCAGTCCCACCGGCTGTTTGAAGGGCACCATCCAAGATACAACAGACTCAGCTGAGTGCGATGGCTTATGACAAGAAGGACAGACATGGTTCCTTGTAAAGCAGGTCCCTTTAACAAGAGGGCTGCTGAGAAACAGCATTTGGGTATACTTTTATTTGGTTCCTGCAGCTGTGCTTTCTGTGAGAGCCTCCCCACTTGAAAACTCTCCAACTTTGAATCTGTAGCCAGTGTAAAGCTCAAACATATGTTTGAAAAGCCCAACAGACAGTGTGAGAGGTCTGTAGTGTCTATGCACACAGACGAGCTGCATCTCCAAAAACAATCAACACACAAATCTCTCATACCACTCCTGCTGGTTAAAGCACCTCAGTACCTTGTTATCCTTAAAGAGGGAAACACTCACATAATGCCCCCAATGTGCTATTGCTGAGTGGCAAGGTGAAACACAGGGAGATTAAGGACAAAAGCCAAAATCCAGGTGGAGAAGAAATTTCACCACTGAAGAAATTGGAAAGATCAACACAATGGCAAAGGCCTAGCATCCCCCCCTCGGTGCTCTCTGTTTAACAAAGGAAGCGTCCTTTGGACAGAATGGAAGAAGCTTTGGAGAAAATCACCAGATCAACACGATAAGAAGAGTACTGAGACATCTTGGAAACAGCAGGATGGCGACTGACTGGCACAATATAACACATGAATTAACAAGCATCAGAATGTAATTAACAAATGTAAAGCTTTGGTAAGATTGTGAACCTGCAGTACCCAGCCAATGGGGAAACGGGGGGGGGGGGAAAACAAGGTACAAAAGCTGTTATACTGTGTCCACAGGTGCAGGTGCATTCCTGCTTTTAGGATGCCCACCATTGCAATTGCAAATAAAATCTGCTCTTATCAGAGATACTGTCCTGATAAATTATTTGGATATTTCCAACAGGTGGAAGGACTTGCACAATAGAAAGGTACTACAAAGGAAGGGAAGAAGATTGCTCACCTGCATCAGAAAATGCTGGGTTCACAGAAAAAAACTTCCACCAAGGAGGGCTCTCTTTCTGGAGAGCCCTCCTTTGTGGCAGTTGGCCCTTAAATGAGGCCTAAGAGGGGGTGGAGCCTGAATTGGCTTCACCTGTGCTCCCGGGACTGACTGGGTCTTTCCTCAGGTGCTCAATCAGTGGTTCAGGCCATGACTCAGCAGTTCCCATACACACCACCTGAGAACATAACAGCCTTACTTGGAAGGAACAAGTGATAATGCCTACCTCTGGAGAAAGCTCCAGGTTGGGGGGTAGAAGCACATCACATCACCTCCCATCATCCAAGAAGGAAGGAGTGGGGCTGAAGGCTGGCCCTGCTTCATCCCATACCCTACCACCTGGTGCAGGTCTTTCCCTGGGGGCAGGAGGAAGGGGGGAATTAACTCCTTTTGGAAGTGCCAGGGTCTTCCCACATGCTGGATTGGGAGCAATGGATTTTAATATACCCTTATGGACTTAACTTCTGCTAAAAGTTAAGCTTTTCAGCATCTCACTTGCAGACACTTAGGTAGTTTTTGGATCTATCTTTACAAGTTTTGCCAAAGATTGCATAGGAAGGCTGCAATAGTCCAAGCTCTTGAACTTCTGGTCTCCTGTAGTCTATATCGAAGTTAATCACTGTATCATGATTCTTCCTCTCTGACAGGTTCTTTTTAACAGTTATAGTCACCAAAAGACAGAAGGTCATGTCCCATTATAAAATACAGAACCAGTCATATATCCCAAATTTAACGCAAACAGTGACATTAGCCTGCCAGCAAGCTTGTGACAAAGAATTATTCACAAAATGGCAATCAAGACAAACTGGCAAATGCCTTTGAAAACAGAAGCTGTAATTACATAAAGCTTTGGTTTGGGATAATTGGCTAAATACTGGTCTCTTCTTGGAGAGAGGTACTTTCCAGCAGCCAGTGTATTTGACCTAAACAACAACTGTAGAACACGGCAGAGCACAGAGAAATTGTGGCCTCTCCCCTCCTCTTCCCGCGTTTAGCTTTCCACCTCAGCCCTCGTCCTGGGCCGGACAGCAGGCCACATCTACATGGCTCCATACACACATTGCCATCCTGTGGCTGGATTCTGCCAGCGCAAGTGGTTGCGACGAGGCTGCCGAAGGAGGTTCGGTGAACTGAGTGCTGCTTTTTCATGACAGACAAAATAGGGCTTTATAATGGATGTGGGCTCAAGCTAGAGAATGCAAATCCAATCACGTTTTTGAAGCTTTGCAGCTCACGGCCTGTTAGGTTAGTGATCCAGCCGACTGCTGAAAAATATTTGTATAGTACTGAGATGCAGGTAAGGAAAAAAAGAAACTTGAGGAGGAGGGGAAGTGAACATCAGGCTTTGAAATCTTCAGGAAAAACAGAAGTGGCCACCACTGACTTGAGCCCAACACAGGGCATCAAGGAGCAACAATTGACCAGGGAAGTAAGCACAAAGGAAAAGCCTTGAGATAACAGATGACCCAAAACCCTCTGGAAACTTGACCCCCCTACCAGGAGGCAGTCGGGAGGGCATGACATGATGGGGGTGAGTGATAGGAGAAAGAAAGCAGAGTCTGGGTGGGAGCCTGAGGGTTGATGGCACGTTTCAGAAGGTTGCCCTGGGTGTTACATCCAGCCCTCCACGGCTGCAGAGAGGGATGCACAAATCTAGCAAGGCTGTGTTTTGGCTACCCATCTCTTTTTGACTCACAGAGGGGGCAATATTCCCTCTGCAACTGCTTAGGAAGGCAAAAGGAAAATGTTGATTAGCACATAGCAGAGGAAGTGGCTTATTTGGCCTGATTATAATCATGGGAATTTTGTTCCCTTTGCTCCAGTAACCACACTGGTAGCATTAACTGGAAAGCTAAGTAACTGGTAAAGAAGCCACCAAATAAAATGTAATCTCATACTGCTTGCATAATTTTCCTTGAATAGACACACACGGAACCTTTGCTTTCTTCATACATTAGGCTTCCCACTTCCCCCCCAAAAGCCATTTGTCATCTTCTTATTGGGTCACAATCTGCCTCTTTTTACCAGGGACTGTTAGGACAGTGCACAGGTTTGCATAAGAGTGCTTGAGATCTCAGACTGGGCCTGTGATGTCCAGTAGCTGTCAGTCTAATGCCATTAAGTAGGCTGAACTAGTGAATTATGTCTTGAGAGTCTTTTCCAGGCAAAGGCTTTTGTGTGTGTGTGTTTAAAACAAAAATTTACAGTGCCTTAGACATTATTTTCCATTCAGGGTCACATAGACCATAAGCAATAATAAAATGTTGTTTTCATAATTGATGTGATTGTATTATTAAATGCTGGAAAGCCAAAGTGAGATTTTCCTTAGTTCTGTTTAATTAACAGCTTAAGTCAATGTACTTCTCAATTAATAGGTACTCATCTCAGCATGAGCTGGAAATCTTTCAACACGGGCAGCTAGAGATTTTCCAGGCTGTGCTTACACACCAGTGCAGAGCAGCCAAAGGAGCTCATACTTTGTATTTCATGATGTTGGTGCATTTTGGCTGTGCTGCCTTCCTCCTCTATTATATTCCATGTCCCCAAGATGACCCTGACTCCGGCTCCGCTGGGACACAGAGGACATCCAGTAAGGGCATTTCCACATATTCTGAGATCTTTTTGTTTTTCATATTATTAGTTGGAAATCAGGTTCAGATATTTTCTGGAAATCAGGCCCTCCTGATCTGAAACCAAAAGCAAAAGCCAGGAGAATGACCAAATTTCCCTGGATTTCCCTTTCACAGTAGACCATTGCTGCTATCCTGCAAGAATACAAAGAAGATTTCTTTTCCCCTGTTGTCCTCAAAGCCAAAACAAGAAGAAAAAGGCAGCAATTTGGCAGCTTTAAAAGACAAGGAAATCTCAGTGTAATTTTCAAGGCCTGTCTTGCATAGTGGACACTACTGACGCTTATTAGAAGACCACGTGGGAAAATAATTTTGTTTGGAAGATGCAAATAAAAAAGAATAATTAAAAGGTAACAGAAGATTTGTCTATTTAGTGCTGAAACAGACACCCTTGGCTTAGGAGCACCAAATATAATTAGCCTGAAAAATATCCACGTAATCCTCCCATCTTCTCTTTCTCTTTAGATAAGAGCAGGGCAGAATATTCCAGGGATTTAAGGCATCATTTGTTTACATGGTCATATTTTAATCATTTCCAAGAAGCTAAGGTTACACAACCCCAGCGTTCAAGCGATCCCCTACCTTGCTGTTTATAAGAAGTGGGGCCTGACATTCATAACGTTCCCGGGCTGCTCAGGGGACAGAAGGAGAGAGCAGGGGAGGGAGGCAGGAGGAGGAGGGAGGTGAGGAGAAAAAGGTCAGCTCCCTTTTTAAGCGGTTCTGAGCTTGCTGGAAGCTTTCAGCGTGTGGGTGGTAGGTGTATCGGCTGACACAGGGAAGTGTAAGCGTGAAGCTGGCCACCCAAGACCTCGAGGTCACTGCTGACACTCCAGATCTCCGCACTGGGGAAGGCACCTGCTCCCTTGCCAAAACAAACCATCTCCCGCTATGGGCATACTTGAAAAGACCTGCTTTTGTCAGCCCAGGGGAAGAGGGAAAGGGAAGGGGGAAGGGGGGAGGAATTAGAGGGATGTGGGGGATTTTGGTTTTACTTAAACAGTCTCAAATAACCAGTTTACAATGCAGCGATGTTCTTCAGAATTTATTAAAGGGGGAAAAAAAAGAAGCTGAGGAGACTCGACTCCAGATCTGGTGAGCATTAATATGCATCGTGCTAGAATTTCATGAGGCAAGCGAGTTTCGTAGCCCTTGCTCTGGTGGTCCTCTGCTGACAGGATCTCAAGCCGCTATTTGTTATCTTTAGGCCTGATAAGTACATCTGGTTTTGATTCAGGTGGCCGCGAGCTTGTCTCAGAGTTGAAAAGGGTGCTTTGCTCAAATTGAATTTTCTCACAAATTTCAAACCGGGATGAGAACCAGAAGAAGCTGGGCCCTGTCACACAAAACTCCCGTTTTGCTTGCTCGGCCCTTGGGCTCGTAAAAACCTGGCACAAATCAGTTTCACCTGTTTGGCTAAGTGAGTACATGCTAAAAGTAATAAAGCTATTAGTGCAATCAGATATTTCTCCGCATGTGTTCTGATGTAAAAAAAAATCAAAAATAAAGGAAAAGAAAGAAAGAGGGAAGGTGAACTCTTCTCAACCCTGCCTGTCACATATCTTCCTGCGTCCCTGTAAATCAGTCGTAGAGAGGTTGCAGCTGGTTCTCCATGTCTTTATGCTGGTCATTATGGGCTGGCAAGGAGACCTGGCTGCAGCAAGATGCCAGAATGTATCGCACTCCTCAGAAAGGCAATTTTCTGCCTGAGGTGAAGAGGAGAAGAAGGGTCTGGATGCTTTCCTGTGTGACCTGCTGAAAGGAACCTCCTGTAGCAGGAGGTTGGACTCGATGAGCTCCAGAGGTCCCTTCCAAACCCTGCAAATCCATGATTGTGTGATTCTGTGACTTTTCTTTTGTCAGTCACCATCTCATTCTTACAGGCTGTCTTTGTACTAACACCAGACTTAACCATATTTAGGAACGAAAGCCCCACCTGGCCCTCTATAGAGAGCTGCTGTGGATTCCTGAGTCCTCCTGACTTCATCTACAGCCAGGCAGGACAGGGTGACTAGCTCCTGGGATGCTGTGAAATTTGAAACAACACACACTTCTGACACCATTTCCTGGAACAGTGTATCATTATGTCCTCACAACCCCATGTTTCATGGCTTATGAGAAAGACTTTGGGGAAGCTTAGAGATGAAAGAATTTAAGAGGTTTCTGCCCCCAAATGAAGGCCAGTGACACCTCCCATTAAATCCACTCTGGCAATAGATTACTATTCATAAATCCGTGGCATTGCAGCAGTGGCTTCTGCTTATGCAAGATGCTCTGTCAAACACTCTGGAAAACTGCTGGATGGGAGATTCCATAGCAGTCTACTCTGTAGATTTTCATCCTGTCATTCATCCATGCTCTTCGTCAGGAACCATCAGGATGAAACACTGGATATTTTTGTTTGATATAGCATGTGTTTTCCACATCCCATTTTCCCATTTCATCATGCTTTGCTTATTGGGCATTTTTCCTTGCAGTGGCTTCTTACATCTCGTGTTATAAGAAGATTCATCTGCCTTGGAGATTAAGAAATTACATTTGTGATACATATTTGTCATACCATCTGAATGTAGATAGGCTCACCTTAACAGAATGAATAAAATAAATATCTTCAAATACAATAATAATCCTCACAAAGGTATTGCAAAATTATGTCAAAGCAACTCTGTAACCTAGATCCGACTGAAGGAATAAAAAGAATGATACTGTTGGCATTTTTCATAAGTATTTCTACATGTTTTCCAAAACTAAATTGCTATAAAAATATGAACCATCTGCATAGCTACTTGCAGAGAAGGGTATCACTCTGGAGGAAAAAAATTACCAAGTTTCCATTAGGATGTTTTAGATGTTAACATATTTAAAAAAAAAATGACCAGCCATACCACTTCCCTCTCCTAAACCTATAGAGAAACAAAATGCTGCTTTCTTATATGAAAGGTGGAGAAAGCATAAAGAGTCACATGTCACTCAATTGCACCAATATTTAATGGTCACTGTTTAACACACGTAATTCATATACTACTCTTTGGGGTTTGCAAGGAAGGTACCCTGCTTCCATGCTCTCTCTGCATACCCAAGGTCAGAGAGGAATTTGGCTTTTTAGAGACTTCTAGTGATTTATCAAAGTAATCTCTGCTTAAAGCGCTATTTAATGAAGATATCACACCTTGCTCTTTCAGGTGTTCCATGGAGTGAGCATTTCTGTATAGAATATAAATGGCCCGGTGACCAATTGCATAACTGAGCTCTGAGCAATAAGAGATTTGAAGGACACTGAGAGAACCACCAGCTGTAAACCAAAGAGCCAGAGTCAGAGTATTTCTGCCCATTAAAACCCATCCTGTCTGGGGACAGTTAATGGGAGTGCCACATTCTTAGGCAGGTCAATGGAGGCAGAAACCCAGAGAGTATTTGGATGGCTTTTTCAGCTGGTTCCATGCCCTTGGTGCTTGAACAAGTGCTTGAACATCTGAGGGACCTCTTCCTCAGAGTAAGGCACTGTTCACCGTAATATGACAAGAGACATAACAGCATCCTTTGTGACTGGGTGATATAAAATTTATCACTGATTTCTGCACCCGCCGCCCTGGATACCTCTGCCCCATTGCTCCTAAGCTGCTGGCCCTACTATCCCAAACTCTAAACAAATGTAACTTCCTATCTTCCGTCCAGTTCTGACATCTTGCCTTGCCTTTGCACCCGAACTGCAGAAATTCTCATCATTCTTGCATTGTTTCTCTAGGCTCCAAATCACAGCAAAGAATGGGAACAATCAAAAAAGAAAACATGCTTAATTTCTACTAGTGGGATGCTTCCCTCCACCCACAATGGCCTTGTGTAGGAGGCTGTCAGTGACCAGTATAGGGCCTTCTTGGTGCCATGCATACTGTGTAGCCCTTTAAAGTGAACACAGTTAGCACATGGGCAGCAAAACAAACGTACATAAAGTTCACTTTCAAATTAATATCTGCAGGGTTTCTTGGCCCCTCCATGTGATTTTTAGGGAAGAGAACAGTCAAAGGGAAGGCCATAGATCTCTTGGAGTTTTGTCTTCTAAGTCACAGGCACAAAACCTCCCCAGCTGAAGAGCAGAAGAGGGAGCATCAGAACATCATTCACTATGGGCAGGTAGAGGAGATGAGGAAAAAGCAAAGCCCTGGAAACAAGACAGTGCCCCTGTCACTGTCAGCAGCAGAGCAGTGTGCTCTTGGTCTCTGTGCTGCAGCTGACACAACTCCATCAACCATGGTTGGTTGTCTGGCCTCTCTCTGAACCCACCCTAATGCTCACACACAGCTCAAAACAATTTCTCCTAACTCCTTTCCATTCTCTGTGCAGAAATGTAAAAAGACAGAATTCACTTAAAACCCCAAATCTCAGTACTTCTTTGTTTCTTCAGTAGCCTACTTTACAATGATGTATGCTTTCCCTCTTTTAACTTTCTCATCTTTCTTTCCACCAAACATTTTCCAACAGCCACAGTCTAACAATAAAAGCAAAACATTTAAAGTGCCAAGAAAGAAAAATTGGATTTAAACTGGTTGTAATAGATCACAGCCACAGAAAATGCACAGAAGCAGCAAGAATGCCAAAACTTCAGAAGAAGCATATTTAACAACTGTAGGAGTTAAGCAAAACAGGTTGGAATGAATTTTTTCCAAGAGATATTGCTTCTAGGTTTTCTCTCTGCAAAATCTTGTGCTGTTTGACTTTGGTGCTTTATGTATTACAGGATTCTTATCTGAAATTCAGTTCATTCATAACTATGAATGCAGTATTTTAATTTAATGAAATTGAAAACAGGTAAAGAGAAAAATCTGTTTGAATTTTGTATGTCACAAAGATGTTGGAAATGGCAGGATACAGGATAAGAGCAGAAAAAGGGCAAATAAAGTTGCATATACTATTGAGAGATACATGTACTGAGTAGTATAATACAGTTGGCTGCTAGTAGTTTTAATTCCAGGAAGTCCTTAGAAATTTTATTTCATTTTTTTGCCCAAAAATATACAGCAGGGTTTTTTTTTCCTCATCTTTGAAGTAGATCTTTAAAGTGAAAAACAAGCATAATTTCATCTTGAAATAAGACTTGAGTTCTAGTGAGTTATAAGGATGCAAAGTAAATCATGAATCTTTTCAGGAAGAAATCATCCATTTGTAAAATACTAGACATCCAGAAATTTAGAATGAAATTCATCTTTGTTTGTCATACATCTCTTTCTGTAGCAAAAGGGCAATGGCTAATTTAATATTTCTGAGTTAGAAAACAGTCAAATTCCAAAATGTCATAACAGAAAGTACTCTATTGAGTACTCAATTACTACAAATTCTATGTTCTGAAAGAGAAGAAAAGGTAGAAATAATTGGATTTCAAAAAGTAGTTTGTTTGTTTGCTTAAGTATGGATATTTTTGGTGCATTATTCTTGTGGTCAGAAATTTCAGGATCTATCTTTTAGTTTATTTCATTTTCCACGTCCCTTTTCTCAGCCCACAAATAACCCATACGCAGACTGTGATTCAGCGTGGATTTTGTTTACTGATTACATTGAAAATATCATCCTATCAGTTCTGGAGACCTTTCTTATATTACCTTTGCCTCAAAAATGGTTGATCTTCATGAATGTTTGATTTTCTCCACTGACTTAAATTGTGCCGGAGACACAACAGAACAGCAACTTTACTCTCCCAGTTATGTGGGTATACATGCAGAAACAATTGTTTTGCTGTTGAGCTCTGTGAAACAATTCTGCAGACTAGCCAAGAGTTGGTTGGCTATATGAATAAATTAAATTGCACTATGTTAAGTTGAGGTACTGAGCTACTTCTATTTTACAGGAAAGAAGAGAGCCTCATTACAACTAATTAAGATATGCAGATGGGAGTGGAACCAAAGAATCCCAAACACACCTACAGTCTTTGAGAAAGACAGGGAAAAATGGGCAACAGGTTCATGAAATTTGTTCAGTTCACATCTCTTACCTACACTTCAGTCATATTTCTTGGTGCTTTGGTTTCTTTTGTTACCCACTTCTTCTACCTGTGCTGAAGTTTTCCATGAAAGCAGCCAAAAATATAGGCTTTCTCTTTGAGCACTCCCAGCTTACCTAGAGTTACCTACTAGATGTTTGGTAAGAGATATTTTTCCACTCGCAGGGATATGAACCCGTCAGAAAAGCTGTCAAGCAATAACTAGATATTTACACCTTAAGCCACACCTGGAAGTTTCATTAGTTAGCTTTATATGTCTGATTCATGAAGGGCTGGCAGAACTGTTGCAGCTGAGGAGAACATCGTCCCTGCATATATTCCCTGTCCCATATGTGGAGATAGCTAATGTTCATGTGAGCAAGCCACTGTACTGCTGCTATTTCTAGTCAAAATGCTACAAAAATTACACACAGATAGACCTAGAATCAAGGTACATAATGAGAAGCACTAAAAAAAGCCTTAAGCTGGGTTAACTCGGGCAGCTGTAGCCCGAGCATGCTTACAGACATGGCATTTTCAGAGTTAAGGTTGTGAATGTGGATCTTAAGAAGGTTTGGAAGATTTTAACTCCAAACCAGTTTCAACCAGATACCCACAGACCAGGTTTTTCTCAAGAGGTGCACAAGGCCCTGATTATCATTTTGAGGCAGCCGGAAGAGAAGTGATGGAACAGTATAACTTGTGCATTATAAACTTGTCTGGGTATTTTTTGGCATTATTGTTAAATTAAAATTATATTAAAATGAAACACTTCACTATTTAGCTTTCTGTCTGCCTGGCAGGTTTCGCTACATAAATCTAGCTGGAGAAAATTGGCCCATTTGACTTGGACATTGGATATGGCATTTCTGCACCATCAAGAAAATGGCTGCACATTTTTTTAATTGTTTCACTCACATATAATTTTTAAACAGTCTTATAAAAATGTTTTCCTTGTTTCACTCCCCACTGAATTAAGAATGCACATGAATAGTTGCCAGTTGGCCTATGCAATAGTCATTCCAGCAGACGGCAATGAGAAAGTATGAAGTGTTTTTTGGAAGAACTACCTTTCTTTGCAGAACGTACTAGACTGTGCGTAGCTTGAAAGAGATGCCTTTTATTCCCTGCAGACCACTTCCTTCAGCTCAAGAAGAAAGAAGAATTTCCCAACTAGTGAACACACAGAATAAACGTAAGGAGTCTTCTACTAGTGATCTTTGCAAGTAAACAAACATTTGCTATTTTGTTGACATTTAAGTGACTTATACTCTCCAAAGATTTTGACTGCATATTAAGATGGACGTATACTGTCACTGTTGGCATGTATGGTATTTAATTATCTTCCCATTGCCTCCAAACTCTTCCTTTCAAACAAACGTGCATACATGTACCCATTGTCACATACAGTTGCTCGGCTATGGTTCATAAAGACTATTTTGGGGGGGAGTTAGGAAGGGGACACTCACTCTGGAAAGCCACAGTTTCCTGGAAAATGATATCATACCAAAACATAAAATGACATTTAAACGTATGGAAAGTTAGAACAAAGACCAAACTATTTTGCACCTTTAGCCTGTCAGACAAAAGCAGTGTGAAAAGGAGAAAGTGGTGCTTTTATTCTATTTCATTTCCTTTTATTAAAAATAAAAGCCAATCAATTTTCAAAAAAAAAAAAAAAAGAAAAGAAAAGGAGAATAAAAAGGTGAGGTTACTCAGATGGGAAAAACAAAGGACAAGCACAAGGGAGAGCAGGCAGGATGCATATACGGTGTGACTGAAACATTGGACCAGGCTGCAGGAGCTCCCTGCCCTGCTCCTGCGACCTCTGCCTGGGTGCGTGGGGGCTGCCCGGGGCCCCCGGCACCGAACAATCGCTCGTTTGTTGCAGGGACTGGCCGCCCAGCTGGAACAACACTCCCCGCTCCCAGACTGGCCTGGGGAGCTCCTCCGCCGGGCAACTCCGGGCAAGCAAACGTACAGGAAGTGTGAATAATTGAAGGTTTTAGCATTCAAAAAAAAAAAAAAATAACCAACCACCCTCACAACTAATTTTCCACTCCAGTGATTTCTTGATGTTTCCACCTCTTGGGCAGCCTTTAAAGAAATCCACACCTCCAGACCAAAGCCTGAGTCTGACTCCAGCAGGAGAGGAGGGCCCTCTAATGGGGGGTTGAACTAGATGACCTTTAAGGGTCCCTTCCAACTCAAATGATTCTATGATTGTACGATAATTGATTTTCAGCAGTCCTCACCGCAGAGGAATTTCTGCCTGCTCTGCCCAGCTAGTGAAGATGATTCTATTTGGGAGCGCTGCTGCGGTGCCCACCAGGTATACGTGTCTCTCCCAGTGGTTTCCACAGTCCTGGGGCGTCCCCCTGAGCAAATCCCCAGTGCTCCCAGCCACCAAGCAGACACCAACTGTTTATGCCTTCTTCCATGGATCTCCACACAGCAGTTGCAAGACCATCTAGAGAAATGTCAGGGTAATCTCAAAAAGACACCCTTTGTAATGATCTTCTCTCCTTTTCGTTTTCAAGGGTTTGGTTTCTTTCAGTGTGTTCTGGACCGTGTCATCTGGCAAGAGCTGGCTCTATCTAGATCTAATTGTTTTCTCAATTAAGCCTAGAGAGAGAGAGATTTTCCCTCTTGGATTACCAAACTCATTTTAAGAAGGTTATTTAGTGGCTTAATTTAGTGACATTAAAATTAAATTTTAACATCATTTTTTCTCCTTGTGCTGAGGTGTGTAATGAATAAGTTGCCTCTTGGGAGGGGTAAATTTCTCTCTTGTTTTTCCTTAATGGAGAAGACACTGAGGAGGAAGGAAGTAAGAGGTGAACTGAAAAAAAATAATCCTTTCACATTTGGACCCTAATTCAGAGAATTAAGACTAGGCAAAAAAAATAAAATAGGTTAATCCTAACACCCTGACATGTAATCATAACTAAGATTTTGAACAGAACAGGTTGTGAGGAATAAAACATACAGTGAAGATACCTTTTAGCAGTTTTGTAAATGACCCCATTTACACCGGGTAGACATAGGCAAGGGCAGCTTGTTCCCCTCTTTCTTGATAGTTCCTACAATGGGTTAGACTGAGAGTCAGACCTGTTGGCCTCCTATTGCAGAACACTGGCTAGCTGAATCCGACTACTAGGTAGGTCCTCTCTCCTGTTTCTCCTACGCTTGAACCATCTTTCCACCATCCGCAAAGTCACCACCAGTGTAGACATCCTATGGGTAACTGGTTGTCCTTTTATCAGTTCTGCTTCTCCAGACAGACCTGGTCTGTAGCTGTTGCAAGTTAGTAATTCTGCTGGGATCTGCACAGCTGGAAGTGTCCAGTCTGCAGATGCTCCTAAGCACCAAAATCTTGATCTGATCTCCACGGTGATGGATGGTTTTTAATATGACTGAAAAACAGGGTCAGCATGCAGGGGCCATGTATCTGGAGGAGCAAGGAAAGAGAGCAGAGCATTCCAACCACGGCTTCCTCATGGAGGAACTGTATTCTGAAGGGGATTTATATTATTACAAGTCACTTTTCTGGATTGTCTTCAGGTCCCTTGTACTTTCGCTTTGCTCAGATCAATCTCTTCAGCTGAGCTCAATGTGAACGTTGTCTCACAAGGATGTAAGGAGCATTGAATAGGGCCTTTTGTTCCTAGATTCAGTTTTACTCTTCAAAACATACAGTGACACACATGACAACACAGCTTTGTAAAAAGACAGCAAAGGATTAATGTAGTAAAGAATCTGCTGTAGAATGTCAATTACATTAAGAATTACATTAAGAGGTGTAATACAGTGGTATGTTCTATTAGCGCTGCTATCAAAGGAATGGGAAAGCCCTAAATGGCAGCTATATTGTAAAACACACACACAAACATCGCCCTCCGGATTTGTCCTCTTGAAGATGTATGGTTGTTGGGCTACGATGATTTTTTTTGTAATTCATTTCACAACGTGTAGGTGATGAACTTTCTTTACACATACTTTTAAAACACTAAAGCTACTAATCTCTTCTGCCTTACAGAATTACTAGCAATTTTGTCTTCCTCACAAAATTTGCCCTTTAAACACATGCCTCAGCACTCACCCACTTATTTCTCTCTCCTCTTCATACACAAAATTTTGCTTTCACACCTCATCCCAATCCCTCACTCATGCCTCACGCGTCGATGCAAAGGAGAAATAACAGAAACAGCAAAAGAGGCTTTTTCCCAATGTCAGGATTAAAAAAGCATTTTGAAAATCCTCACTAAGGAAGAAAATTCACTGTCACTGATTTGATCTTTTAAATATCTCAGCACTTTGGAAATAAAGGCTTTTTTTTTAACTTTTAAACACAAACTTCATTTCACATTTGAGTAGTAACTAAAATTATGAATGATTTCTATATAATTTTTCCCCAAAAGGGAAATAATTAGCAATTAAACCTCTCAGTAGACAATTTATTTGACTAAGAAAAAAGTGATTGCCTCAAGAAGTCTGCAAGGGTATTTTTTTTCATAATTCTGTTTTCCAGTCTTGCTGGAGGGCCAGCTGTGCTTTGTTTCTAGGCATGCTTCTAGATGTGACCCCCACACACATGAAAGTGGGACTTAAAGACACAAAGCTCGATGCTGATTTCAGCCTTCACTGTGCAGGCTGAGCCCCACAGATGTGGAGTGCTGCGCAGAATAACGCGAGCAGAAATCCTCCTCTGTGGTAACTCCTCAAAGCAGCCCCAGAGATGACTCCGCTCTGTCAGTGCGGCGGGAGAGTCGGCGGTAGCTGATTCAAAGGTGCAGTGAGGCCTCTGAAACGCTTTTCAAATATTTTTACAAGAAATTGAGAGATTCGGCCTTGAGAATTCACTGTGCCTTGCAGAGGGCTCATAAATAAACAGCTTTCGGGATAACGTTTCACACTTCAGCTAGTTCAAGAACAGACAGTACGTTACTCCAAAGATTTCTAGGGAAAACAGTTCCTCACAGAGCCTCGTAAAACACAGCAGTGCTTTCTGTCAGCTTCACTGCCACACGGCTGCCTTTTCTCCAGTGTGCATTAATCACCTGTATTCTCCTGTCTCCCGGTCAGCTCTGATTTTATTACTGAGTTTTCAGTGGCACTGGCTCCACAAACCCCACAGTTCTTTTTCAAAGCCATCACCATTTCTTATCTATGTTGTTTTAATTTTTTCTTCATTTGGGATTTTGTTGTTTTTCTGTTACGCTTTTTAAAACGTTTCCTGTTTCGCTCCATTTTGAATTCACAGCTCTGTCAGAACAGCAGAATATACCCATTCGTTGTACATCACACACACATCTGTTCCCACAGGAACAAGAATGCACTGACCAGAAAGTTCCATCCTCATCAGCTAATAGCTTGAGCAGCATTTATGGGGAGCACTACAGAAAGTGCCTGCTGCAGAAAAACTGCCAATATGCCGCTTCGGTTTTTATTTTGTCTGAGCTGTTTGGTCTATATTGCTACAACAGAAAAAGGTTTTGTGCCTCACATCAGTATATAATTTAAGAAACCTCTGTGCTGCATGTCACGATCCATTTTGGGACGCTATGGATCTCTGCTCCACAGGGCTCTGAGCGACAGCTTTGGAGTTACTGCTGTCGACTTTATCAGATGCTCAATCAGAAAAGCACTGTGCTTTTCTTTGCCACATGCTGTTGCTTCTCGTGGGGTTTCCCAACAGCTTCTCAGCTCTTAATTCAGGTAACTGCAAAAAGCACAGAAGTGCCCTATAGAGACCAGCGAGCTGCCCTTCTCCCCGAAGGAGAGAATTAATAAAGCAAATGTTACATCTATTAATGAAAAAGTTCTGAGCAAACCAATGTCACAACATTTAGTACCTTCTCTTCTGCAGCTTCTGGTTTTAGCTTCCCAAATTTTAAATCTATTCACACCGTGTGGTCCCATTCCTGTGCCTATGGCATAAGGTGATAACTGCATATTGCAAGCTGCTGCTCGCTTCTTTACATTAAGGCACAAATTATTGATTCCTACCTGTGTTAGTACAGGCACTGCAGTCCTTGTTAGTGTGCAATCCTAATACTGATCATCTGTTTTATTCTCCAGGTCGCTGGTAAAAACACAGTATTTTTTTCACTATTTTCATCCTGTCTGCAAATTAATATTTTTCCTCCGAAATAAGAGAGAAAATTTCATTGTGAACCAAGTATTTTACAAAGGGCAGTTCATTTCCTGCAATGTTTTTGCCAGTTAACATTCATCTTTTTAAAAATTTAAATAGTTTTATTTTCAGGACAAAAAATGAGCTGTTTTACTTTGAGAAAGTCCGAACCGTCAGGGCCCTTTTTTCCCAGTCAGAATTATTCACCAAAAGCAGAAAGCAGACCAAGCACCAACAGTCTGCAGAGTGGCCAAGAGTACTTCTGAAGTATGGCTAAACTCATCTGCAGGACTTTTTCCACTGTCCTCCACTCCAATAATTTTGAATGCAGGTGAATCAAGAGAACAATGTTTGATAGAAAAAAAAGAAACATAGAATTTATCAATGAGAACTATGAAACTAGTGGAGTTTCATAAAGACAGAGCTTCACAGGGATGACCCTATGACAGTGAAGTTTAAAAGAGAAATAGGGCTTTTTTGTCATTTGTTGGCTTGCCCAAGATGAATCCGTACACTGTTTTACGGCGGGGATGGGGCTGCTTACAAACATGAGCCTGCAGGAAAATGAGAAAAACCCATCCTGAAGCTAGTTCTCTCTGCTAAAGTGTGCCTGGGATGCTGAGAGAGGAGAGGGCGAACAGAGCAGGGTGGCTGGGTCCTGCTGTCTTGTCACCCACCGTGGTGCGAAGGACTGCTGGTGGCCTCTCTGCCTGGCTGACCTCCCCCTGACTCGGGGCAGGGAGAAACAGAAAGATTTTGTGCTCTGGCAGAACTGCGCCTTCCCGTGACCCGGGCGAAACCCTCCAGCCCTTTCCCACAACGCCGCACCGAAGCCTCGCTGCAGCTCTCCGTTTATTTTTTCAGGTGAGTAAAGGCTGTATCAAGTGCTGGTTTCTCAGTTGCTTTTAATTAGGCTTCTGGAAGCCGCTCTTTCATCTCGGGCGAAGCCTGCGTCACTTCGCTCTAGCTATTTTCGGTCCTAAAGCCGCGGGTTCACTTTCATGAGGCTAATTGAAGGCACACGGGAAAGCAGAAAATGGCTAATCCCAATGATTTGAGATATTTTACGGTTCGGGTGAAACCGCACATTTTTTAGCTGCAGAGAACCACTTTCTAAATTTTAACCACACAACCACTTCCCTTATGAGGGGCCCATGGGAGAAAGAGGCTGCAGCGACACAAGTTGACAGGGTCCCATGCTCTGTGCCGGAAAAGTCGAGCAGGTGATGGAGACCTGATGGGATATAATGGGATATCTTTGTTTCTTAAGCTCCTGCCCATCTGGTCAGGCCCCCCTCATCTCCCAGCTAAGTAGGTGAAGAAGCTGAGTGAAGTCCACTGGATCACCAACTACGCCACGGTGCAGGGATGCTTGAAGTGTGTGACTGGCATTAATGTTGGTTGGACTTCTGCAGTGGGCATTACCTTTGTGGGTTGCAAAATGAAGTGATAAAAGGCATTTCACCAGCTCTCACAATTACAGTCACCAACCAAATTTTTGGCTACAATAACTTTGCCATATTTGGCCAGGGCACGAATTGCCCTATCCCATTCAAATCCACTGCACAGCCACATTCCCATGTCATGTATTGGGGACATACGCCCTCTGAGGCTACTGTGTGTTGCTGTGTAGGTTTTTCTGCATTGCGGTGTAGGTTATTTTGTGATGCTGTCTGTGATAGTGTGTGTTGCTCTGTGTGTTGCTGGTTCTCCTGTATACCACAGGCAAATATGTGCATCCTCGCTGAATGTCCTGAGGACTTCTCTGCTGCTGCATCAAACCTTACAGGCAGCCATCATTAACAAGTTATCATCTCTGCATTTCTAAATACTCAAATAAATAATTGCAAGAACAGTTTTCATAGTATCATTAAGGTTGGAAAAGACCACTAAAGATCATGAAGTCCAACCACCAAACCATCCCCACCATGCCCACTAACCCATGTCCCTCAGTTCCGCATCCACACGTTTCTTGAACACCTTCAGGGATGGTGACTCCACCACATCCCTGGGCAGCCTGCTCCAGTGCCTCACCACTCTCTTCAAGAAGAAATTTTTCCTCATATCCAACTGGAGCGAAGCTTATAGACACATAGACTTCAGATGTAACTGGGTGAATGCTGGCAACAGTTTTCTTAAATGCATGTACTGAGGATTTGTCTGTATCTGTTGTGAACCTAGCCCACAGTCTGATTCACCTGAAATACCTTCTCACACCAGCAATGACTTGGGTCCAGAGCTTGTCCCTCCGTAACAGAGATCATCATTTTCTCACTACTGCCATTGAGCTGTGTGAGAGCTTTGACAAATTTTTCTCCTATAATTACCAATCGTTTCCTATGTTTCTAAGTGTTTTCTGACACTTTGCAATTGGCACTTTTTATTGAACTTTGAGGTAGATAACCCACAGCAATACTCTTGTATTTATTTTTAAACACCTATATACCTATATACATTGCTATATACATAAATGAATATACCAGTCTGCAATTGTCTGCTCCTGAAAATATAGCAATGTACTTTGCATAGTTATTGAATGAATAAGTTAGGAGAAGAAATCACGGAATCACAGAATTGCAGGGTTTGGAAGGGTCCTCAGGACATCATGGAGTCCAACCCCCCTGCTAAAGCAGGTACCCTACAATAGGTCGCACAGGTAGGCGTCCAGACAGGTCTTGAATATCTCCATGGAAGGAGACTTCACCACCTCTCTGGGCAGCCTGTTCCAGTGTTCCATCACCCTTACTTTAAAGAAACTATTCTGCATGTTAGTATGGAACTTCCTATATTCAAGTTTTAGGCCATTGCTCCTTGTCCTATTGCCACACACTATTGAGAATAACCTGCCCTCATCCATTTGCCTCCCACCTCCCTTTAGATATTTATAAACATTTATCAGATCCCCTCTCAGTCTTCTTTTCCCCAGGCTGTACAGATTCAGGTTACTCAGCCCTTCCTCATATGAGAGATGCTCCAGGCCCTTTATCACCTTTGTGGCCCTCCGCTGGACAGTCTCTCCATCCCAAAAACTGTCAGTACTATGTTGACAAAGAAGGCCCACAAAAGGTTTCAGAAACAGCCATTTTCTGCCTTGGCTGTTCCATGGGCCTGTTATAGATTTTGTCCTTCCAGTGGTTGGACTCATATTTTATTTTTCTGGATAGACAGTGTGTTGTGCAAAACATGTGTGAGGAGCACCGAGGGAGTGTGAAGAACCAGAGAGATTAGGGACACCTCTGGCATGCTGGGTTGCGGCTCCAAGCACATGCACCCTTCTTCTTCTGCCAGAGGAAGATTTGGAGGAATTCAGGGAAGAACCACTGCTCACAGCACTTTGATTAAGCTATCTAGAGGTGTTTTACTGGTATTAATTCCTCCTTGCAACAACGGTGCAGCCTCTTGAGTAATGGTGTTATATGCTTCTATATGGGGAAAACTCAGCTTTCTACTCAGTGATTGGTAGTGAGAATATCCAGAGTGATAGTTACGCTGCAGGCTAACACGGCCAGCATAATCCCAAACCTCTGGGGTCCAAAGCATGCAAATAGGTGCTAGTGTAGGGTAGACAGAGAAAGGAGGCAGAGAAGTCGGGGCAAATACAGTCAGGAGAAAATACAGCTCTGTACTTTTGGTCTTCTGTTCTTTTGAACAACAGAATAGCTGAAAAAGTGATTTTTTTTTTTTTTTTTTGATGGTGGGATAAGGCTTTTTGTAAATTTAGAATCCTAACTTTTGACAAAATATATCGAATTTATGATAGAATTTTGAATTGTTGAAGCAGCTTGTACTAATGGTCTCCTAGAGTACTAAGTTTAGGGTAGCCAAACTTCTTTGAAAACTGATGTGACACAGACTTTCGCTCTGAAACATTTTTCACTTCACAGGCAATCTACAGCTTCTAAAGCATTTTAAGAGGATTAAGTAATTTGAAACAGAAAATAAATAATTCCGACCTTTTCACATTTCAAGAAAATCTGAAAAATTCTGCTTTGGTTTAAACCAAATGTTTTTTTTCTTTGATACTTCTGCTCAGCAACTGAACTGAAAACCCACTATTCATCCAGTCTTTACATAGGTAATTGCATCTTGAAAATGGGAAAAGTTACATAAATTATGCTCAACAGTCCTTCTACTTAATTACTTGTTGGTTATTTTCATGTAGCTTCAAAGCACAAGTGGCTCTTGAGGCAGGATTCGAACGATGTGAAGGTATTGGACTAGCTTGCAGTAGTTATGTGTTCATATTTTGCATATGGAGCCATTATTCCAACTAATAGATCACCACCAAGAGAAGCCATTTAAAAAATCTTTATGGCCTATATCCTGACAGAGAAGGAGTTGTAAAAAGGTCACAAACTGTGCCAAGAAGCATAAAAAGAAGTTGGTGTTCTGCATTACAAGAAATGCAAGATAAGGTACTTGCACGTTCCAGGCATGGTAGGTGGGTGGGCAGGGGGCCTAACAATATCCAGATGGGCCCAGAGCACAGGCTGGAGGTAGACTCTGCAGAGCTGGCCCTTTTTGTCTACTGTTTCTTATATACTTCATGACCTCCTCGTCCCTAGTTTTCAGTCTTCACCTTTTGCAGCCCCTGGCCCTTGCACAGCTGTCTGCCTGGAGTCCCTGAGACCTCCTCCCCTCAGTGCCTGGGTGTCATGGTTTTGTGATTTTCGGTTATTGGTATTCCACATCATAACATCATGTAGTGGATATACCTGGTTCTCAGAAGAGGAGGACTACTACATTCCCCACGGTACTTTTCTCCTCTGTTACCATTTCCAGCTGGAGGGAAAAGATAAAAGCTCGCAGTATAAAAACTTGCAGATCATGAGACCTCGTCCCTTTT